>NW_021179339.1:0-2598 GCF_002162155.2 Triticum dicoccoides | reverse complement strand
GGGTGGGAACAACGGGGGCAGGGGGCTAGGCGGGGGTGGATTCTTCACCACCCAAATCCGTGCATCGAGGGTAGGGGATGGGTGGGGGAATGGGGGTTGGGGATGTCTTTGGCACCCGAACCCAAACGCCAGATGAAGAGGTTATGCTGAAGGGAGAATTGTGTGCTGTAGTGGAGGAGACGGCGGCGGCGACAGAGGAGGATGATCTGGCTGCCACGGTGGAGGAGAGTCCGGATGCCGCGGCGGAATGCCGGGCTGAGGATCATATAATAGAAAGTACATACCCCGTAATTTATAGACCTACATCATGCATATGCTGGTGGCTTAGTGTGTATTGATGGCTCAAGAATTTGCGATGTTTTTCGAGTGATTCTTATTCGGTTTTCACCGAAACTTTGTTACTTCTCGATTATTTCTAACGCTAATCCTTCAAAAGAGAAGAAAATCCGGTTTTCCGTTGTTTGGCAGGAAATAACATATATGGAAGGAAACCAAGAAGAAATACTGCGAACAAGTCAAATCAAGCAACTTCCATGTGGAGAGCCAACTCACTAGGTGCACCAGAGCAAAAGACGACCTTCCATATGGTCGCAAGCGCTCGTATGAGCGGTCGTATGAGGTGCCAACGGCCCCACTAGTAGAAAACAGGGCTATCGTTCGGGCCTGGCCAGCCCATTAGTCCCGGTTCTTCAAGAACCGGGACCCATGGGGGGTATTAGACCCGGTTCATGAGCCCAGGGGGCCGGCCGGGGCCTCATGGGCATTAGTCCCGGTTTGCCTGGACCCATTTGTCCCGGTTCTAGGCACGAACCGGGACCAATGGACCTTGCTCCTCGCCCACATCCATTGGTACCGGTTCATGCCTTGAACCGGTATAGAAGGGGGGGCTTTAGTCCCGGTTCATGCCATGAACCGGGACAAATAATTTGCCTATATATACCCATCGCCGCGGCAGAGCACTCCACACTGCTCTGTTTTTTCAATCCGGCGAGGAGAGGGCATTTGGGTGCTCTAGTTCACCTCCTATGCACATGAGGTGTTCGATGAAATGCCCGAGCCACACTAGTTAAGCTTTCTCCTCTCGAAGCTCGACCTCGGAGCTCCATTTTTTCCGAGATTTGTCTAGATTTAGTGGCCCGTCACGCCCCGTCCCCATTTTCACCGATGTTGATCACCCGTGTCGATCTCGTCGCCGGCACCACCGTGGTGAGCCTCTTGTTCTTATCTTCTTTCTAATACTTGTCTGATTTTCTTACTTTAGATAGATATTTGTCTGATTTTCTTGCTTTTGACACACATAATTATATATAATGCACGCAGATGAACCGGCAATGGATGTATGGTGAAAGACACACCTCCGAGTACATTAAGGGCGTGCATAATTTTCTCAAAGTGGCTGAGGCAAACAAGCAGAATGGTTTTATGTGTTGTCCATGCACTAAATGTGGGAATATGAAGTCTTACTCTGACCGGAAAATCCTTCACACCCACCTGCTTTACAAGGGTTTCATGCCACACTATAATGTTTGGACGAGGCACGGAGAAATAGGGGTTATGATGGAAGACGGCAAAGAAGAAGAGGACGATGACAACTATGTGCCCCCTGAATACGGTGATGCTGCAACGGGGGGAGCTGCTGAAGATCAAGAGGAACCAGACGATGTGCCTGATGATGCTGCAACGGAGGAAGCTGCTAAACATCAAGAGGAACCAGACGATGTGCCCGATGATGATCTCTGCCGGGTCATTATCGATGCAAGGACGCAATGCAAAAGTCAAAAGGAGAAGCTGAAGTTCGATCGCATGTTAGAGGATCACAAAAAAGGGTTGTACCCCAATTGCGAAGATGGCAACACAAAGCTGGGTACCGTACTAGAATTGCTGCAGCGGAAGGCAGAGAATATTGTGCCTGACAAAGGATTTGAGAAGCTACTGAAAATATTGAAGAAGAAGCTTCCAAAGCATAATGAATTGCCCGACAGTACATACGCAGCAAAGAAGGTCGTATGCCCTCTAGGATTGGAGGTGTAGAAGATACATGCATGCCCTAATGACTGCATCCTCTACCGCGGTGCGTACGAGGATTTGAACGCATGCTCGGTATGCGGTGCATTGCGGTATAAGATCAGACGAGATGACCCTGGTGATGTTGACGGCGAGCCCCGCAGGAAGAGAGTTCCTGCGAAGGTGATGTGGTATGCTCCTATAATTAATACCACGGTTGAAACGACTATTCAGAAACAAAGAGCATGCCAAGTTGATGCGATGGCACAGTGAGGACCGTAAGAAAGACGGGAAGTTGAGAGCACCCGCTGACGGGTCGCAATGGAGAAAAATCGAGAGAGAGTACTGGGCTGAGTTTGCACGTGACCCAAGGAACGTATGGTTTGATTTAAGCACGGATGGCATTAATCCTTTCGGGGAGCAGAGCAGCAATCACAGCACCTGGCTCGTGACTCTATGTATGTATAACCTTCCTCCTTGGATGTGCATGAAGAGGAAGTTCATTATGATGCTAGTTCTCATCCAAGGCCCTAAGAAACCCGGCAACGACATTGATGTGTACCTAAGGCCATTAGTTGAAGAACTTTTACAGCT
>NW_021179338.1:0-1317 GCF_002162155.2 Triticum dicoccoides | reverse complement strand
GATTGACTGTAACGAGTGCCAGAGAACAAGCGGCCAACTTAGGTATTACTCTTCGTGAACTGTTAGGCCTTGATGAGGCGCCAGTGAAGGAGGTAGTAATTACATATGTCAAGAATGGGCCTCTCGTCGAGCCTGCGCAGGAAAAGGATCTACCTCCACAAATGAAAGGTCTGCTGAAATGGTACAAGGGTTACATAAAAAATAAAAACGCCAAAGAATATATTTATGCGGAAGTTAGACATGAGCATCACTTCAAACATTACTATGTACAAATTGAACTGAGTGAATTGTTCCAGCTTTTCAATCTGCGCGAGCTCGATAAATCTATCATCAGTTGCTACGTTCTGTAAGTGATTTATTAATTTCTACCCCATCTCGTTCATATTGCCTGCACTATATATATGTCCTAACTATATTGTTGTGTCCGCTATTATACATGCAGAATGAAGATTAAGGAATGCAGAGTAAGGAATATCCATGATGTTGGGTTCATTGACCCACACATCGTTAATGGACATGTGTTGGAGCGTTACCCCGCCGACGTGGAGGCAGACCTGTGGCAGTTTCTTACAAAGCAGGAACTCAAAAGTGATATTCTATTTCCTTACCATTTTGAGTGAGTGTTTCTGTCTTGAGCACATTCTCTTTTGTTTACTCCATGCATGGTATGTGGCCGGCTAATCGATGAGTTATGCATGACGTACTGTGCATGTATCGTGTCCGCAGGTTCCACTGGATTCTGCTAGTAATTAAAGTTAACACCTCAGAATGTCTCGTCCACGACTCTGTGAATATGGATCCAAAGCTTTGGGGCGGCATGAGAAGAATGCTGCAGAAGTAATTATTTTCATTCACTTGCGCTCTATATCGATCGGCCTATTTCGTTCATTTCCTAATATCAAGTAACTAATTAATAACTCTCTTGTTCATTTAATTTTCTTTGCCTCGTAGGGTTTGGAGACGGTTCGTAGATACAAAGGTCGGTGAATTCAAAAAAGAGCTAGAATTCAAAATGTTAAAGGCTAAGAATGCTGGGGATATTCAGCCACCGGAGACCAATCTATGTGGATACTATGTCTGTGAGATGATCCGGAGATACACCTCTGAGCGGGTTCCGAGTGATACCAATGCTCAGAGGAATAACCTCCGGTGGATGCTTAGTCCAGAAGCTCGCTTCCGACCACTTCAAGAGGAACTAGCTGGATGGTTCAGCAGGGAAGTCCTCCATCCTAAAGGAGAACACTATTACGAGGACGTAGAACTTTATATGCATTAAATCATGTATGGAAACTTGTTCAAAATTGTATATGGTCATCC
>NW_021179337.1:0-1680 GCF_002162155.2 Triticum dicoccoides | reverse complement strand
TAGCTATAAGCAAATTAAGGAAACTATTAAGTACAGAAGATCGTCATGAAAATATACAGAAGTGATTGACCTCTCCTTCTCCGAGAGATTGATCGAACAACAAGTTATCGTATATCTATTCGACGCTACTAGCTACATATATATATACAATGTGTAAGATCTCTTACAATACCCTAACATATGAACTCAAATTTTACATGCATGGTGGTATTCTCCGGCTTTATTGATGACGTGGTTACGAAAGAATCCAGCCAATTCCTCTTGAATTGCTCGCATGCGATCTTGTGGTAGGAGTTCATTCCGCATCTCCCACATCTAATTTAAAGAAGGGGGTCAATACATATATATGAATGAAACTCAACAGAAATGATGGTAATAAAATAAACTTGTGAATATTTTGCTTACGCACTTCATATTGTCTTTTAGAGTAGCCCCGCCTATTCTTGGCCGTCACGTTGTAGTTGAACTCGCAGACGTAGTATCCATAGTAATTATTCCCGGCTTCCTGCCACAAGCACTTTACGAGAAATAGAGGTCAATCAAACTGATAATGAAGCATTATAAATGGGCATTGATGAAAGTAGTTAGAATCAACGGGGCGCGGAACTAGCTAGCTAGTAGTACTTACTTCCGGGTAAATCCATCACAGTTCCCGCGGCAGTCCCGAAACTTGTGCGGTGAATACTTTCCAAACCCTGGAAGACAAAGAAAACAATTACTTGATATCATGAAATGAACAAAGTTGCCGATATAATGTGATAATGATCGATTCAACTTACTTCTCTAGCATTTTAGACATGTCCGCATATTCAGAGGGATCTTTTCGTCTCGAGTCTAAGACTTTTACTAGTCCCTGCTCAAGCTTAATATCAAGGAGAATATAGTGGAACCTGCGCACGTATGCATAACACATCAATTACATAACCTCGAGTAATAATTAAGGGAAACCGAATATGCACAAGAAGTAACACTCACTTGAAGTTGTAAGGAAAGAGTATTGTATCTTTGGTTTGATTTATTATCAACGACCGTAGCAAGTTCTCCTCGGTTTCTTCGGCATGAGATGTAACCGTAAATTGATCTGTGAGATTTGTGTTAATGAACCCAATATCACACATTTCAGCCTTTCTGCATTTGACGATCTTCAACCTGCATAATATAGTGAGGATAATTATATATACATGCAATGAAAGAGCTGAGCTATATAGAGAGACTTAATGACAGAAGTAGTACTTACAGACAGTAGCAAGTGACCGTTAATTTATCGAGGGCCTTCTGATTGAAAAACTGGAAGAACTCCTCAAATGGAACAGACAACTGCTCAATTCCAACGAGGTCGTGATGATCCTCTTTAACTTTCAGCGTCAAAGTATCCTTTTTTTCTCCCCTGGAAACTTTCTGCAGGTTTCCATGTACCAATCATGGAATCTTCGCATCATCGTTGTTAGAATAGTTCCATCTTTGACGAGAGGCTTCCCGTACTCGTATTTGAATTCGTCCACCTCCATTATATCAAAATGTGTATCGTCGTAATCTCCAGGATTGGTACCGGGCAAGATCCCCAGATGAATAGTGACGATATCGCTAGACACCTTTTGTCACTGCAAGTACTTCCCGACCGCTTCGCTTCCTTATATGTCTTTTCGATAATGTGCTCATAGTTGGTTTGCGGCGAAGAAG
>NW_021179336.1:0-1312 GCF_002162155.2 Triticum dicoccoides | reverse complement strand
GACCTCCCACTCGGTCCTCTGGATGCGCGGGAGCAAGGGCCATCCCCTGGTGCCCTCAGCGCGCCAAACTGACGCCTCTAGCGCAAGTCCGGCGTGCCCCGCCGTGTTCTGTGGTCGCCGTCGGCTGGTCTCCGGCGTGCTGACGTGGCGTCGTCGTTAGGGGCTAATGACCCTGCTAACTAACCCTGTGACACTGACAGCGGGCCCCGTAGCGGGTCAAAGCCCGAGTCAACGCGGGATTAGCCCCTGTGTCACTGACGTGTGGACCCCACACGTCAGGTTTGACCCGAGCCGGCCCCTGTTGACTTGCTGACGTCATGCCAACGTCATGCTGACGCAGTAATGTTTTCTGGATTTAATTTAATTCTGAAATTCCAGAAAATGAATATAAACTTCTAAAATTCATAGAAAATTAACCGTAACTCCAAATTAAATAATTTATATATGAAAAATTATTAGAAAAATTCAAGGAATCCATCTGTACCATTTTCATGCATGTTAGAACAACTTATAGCTGCTGTTTAGCACAAATCAAATAAAGGGCATTTAAATAATCACACATGGAGTTTGAATTTGAATCTTGTATTCAAACCAACTTCATTTAATCTGTTGCTAGTTGCATTGGCTCAAAACACATTCATTTTGCCATGTCATGATCATGCATCATATTGTGCATTGCATTGATTGTGTTCCCTTCTGTGTTGCCGGTATTTGTCCCCTCTCGATAGACGTGATACCGATGATGTGATCGTTGACACTGATGAAGACTCAATGTTATCTTCAGAAGTGCCAGGCAAGCAAAAACCCCCTTGTTCATTCCGATACAATCCTACTCTCTCGCTCCTGCTCTCTTTTACTGCATTAGGACAACAACGATTCATCTGTTACTTGCTGCGGTAGCTGAACCCCTTTATCCTTTGCATGACCTGTCATTCCACAGTAAATAGATGAAACCCACTAGTATGAGTAGGAATTGTTTGAGCCCTGTTGTGCCTACTCATTCATGCTTGTTTGTCATGCCTGCTACTGCTTAGAGTTGAGTCAGGTCTGATTCATCGGGGATGAATCAGAGGCGTGTGAACATGTCCTACTGTGTGTGAGCTAAGTGTGTGAACACGATTTGGTAAAGGTAGCGGTGAGAGGCCATGTAGGAGTACATGGTGGGTTGTCTCATTGCAGCCGTCCTCAGGAACTGAGTTTTGTGTTTGTGATCCATGATTCAGCTACTACCATACATTGGGCCCTGAAATATGACCCCGCTCGACTTCTTATTCACCCTAGTCCTCTGTCCAGGAGTTGCAAGTAGTTTCTG
>NW_021179335.1:0-1051 GCF_002162155.2 Triticum dicoccoides | reverse complement strand
GTGTCTTCATGAAGTTGTCTCGCCAACTATTACTTCTACTACTATGGCTAATGGTTTAGCAATAAAGTAAAGTAATTACATGGCGTTGTTCAATGACACGCAGGTCATACAATAAATTAAGATAACTCCTATGGCTCCTGCCAGTTGTCATACTCATCGACATGCAAGTCGTGATTCCTATTACAAGAACATGATCAATCTCATACATCACATATCATTCATCACATTGTTCTTGGCCATATCACATCACATAGCATACCCTGCAAAAACAAGTTAGACGTCCTCTAATTGTTGTTTGCATGTTTTACGTGGCTGCTATGGATTTCTAGCAAGAACGTTTCTTACCTACGCAAAACCACAACGTGATATGCCAATTGCTATTTACCCTTCATAAGGACCCTTTTCATCGAATCCGTTCCGACTAAACTGGGAGAGACTAGCACCCTCTAGCCACCTTATGAACCAAGTGCATGTCAGTCGGTGGAACCTGTCTCACGTAAGAGTACGTGTAACGTCAGTCCGGGCCGCTTCATCCCACAATACCGTCGAAATAAGATTGGACTAGTAACGGTAAGCATATTGAACAAAATCAATGCCCACAACTACTTTGTGTTCTACTCGTGCATAGAATCTACGCAATAGACCTAGCTCTGATACCACTGTTGGGGAACGTAGCAGAAATTCAAAATTTTCCTACGTGTCACCAAGATCTATCTATGGAGAAACCAGCAACGAGGGGAAGGAGAGTGCATCTACATACCCTTGTAGATTGCTAAGCGGCAGCGTTCAAGAGAACGGGGTTGAAGGAGTCGTACTCGTCGTGATCCAAATCACCGGAGATCCTAGTGCCGAATGGACGGCACCTCCGAGTTCAACACACGTACAGCCCGGTGACGTCTCCCACGCCTTGATCCAGCAAGGAGAGAGGGAGAGGTTGAGGAAGACTCCATCCAGCAGCAGCACAACGGCGTGGTGGTGGTGGAGCAGCGTGGCAATCCTGCAGGGCTTCGCCAAGCACCGCGGGAGAGGAGAAGGGAGAGAGGTAGGGTTG
>NW_021179334.1:0-1458 GCF_002162155.2 Triticum dicoccoides | reverse complement strand
TAGCATCGTTGTCGTCTCGCCAATCTTATGCTTCCACGACTATCACTACCATTTAGTAATAAAGTAAAGCATTACATCGCGATTGCATTGCATACAATAAAGCGACAACCATATGGCTCCTGCCAGTTGCCGATAACTCGGTTACAAAACATGATCATCTCATACAATAAAATTCAGCATCATGCCTTGACCATATCACATCACAACATGCCCTGCAAAAACAAGTTAGACGTCCTCTACTTTGTTGTTGCATGTTTTACGTGGCTGCTACGGGCTTAAGTAAGAACCAATCTCACCTACGCATCAAAACCACAACGATAGTTTGTCAAATAGACTCCGTTTTAACCTTCTCAAGGACCGGGCGTAGCCATACTCGGTTCAACTAAAGTTGGAGAGATAGTCGCCCGCAAGCCATCTATGTGCAAAGCACGTCGAGGGAACCGGTCTCGCGTAAGCGTACGCGTAAGGTTGGTCCGGGTCGTCTCGTCCAACAATACCGCCGAACCAAAGTATGACATGCTGGTAGGCAGTATGACTTGTATCGTCCACAACTCACTTGTGTTCTACTCGTGCATATAACATCAACATAAATAACCTAGGCTCTGATACCACTGTTGGGTTTCGTAGTAATTTCAAAAAATTTCCTACGCACACGCAAGATCACGTGATGCATAGCAACGAGGGGAGAGTGTTGTCTACGTACCCAACGCAGACCGACTGCGGAAGCGATGACACGACGTAGAGGAAGTAGTCGTACGTCTTCACGATCCAACCGATCAAGCACCGAAACTACGGCACCTCCGAGTTCAAGCACACGTTCAGCTCGATGACGATCCCCGGACTCCGATCCAGCAAAGTGTCGGGGAAGAGTTCCGTCAGCACGACGGCGTGGTGACGATCTTGATGAACTACAGCAGCAGGGCTTCGCCTAAACTCCGCTACAGTATTATCGAGGTATATGGTGGCAAGGGGCACCGCACACGGCTAAGGAATAGATCACGTGGATCAACTTGTTGTATCTTTGGTGCTAGCCCTGCCCCTCTATTTATATGTTGAGCCCCGGGGTCGAAACTTGGAGCAAAAGCCTCCTCAAAGTCGGTTTTTCCCAAAAGGCAAGAGTCCCACTCGGACTCCAGGACCAAACGCCACAATCCTTGGCGTCTGGCCCAGACGCCATGGGCCTCGGCGTCTGGCCCAGGGCCAGACGCCAGGGTCTCCGGCGTTTGGCCCCCTGGCCTCCGCAAAACTCCTTTTTGCACCGATCTAAAGCCTCATGGGCTTGACCCCTTGGCCTAACCATATCATCCAATATATGAATCTTTACGTCTCGACCATTTCGAGACTCCTCGTCATGTCCCCGATCTCATCCGGGACTCCGAACTCCTTCGGTTCATCAAAACATGTAAACTCATAATATAACTGTCATCGTAACCTTAAGCGTGCGGACCCTACGGGTTC
>NW_021179333.1:0-976 GCF_002162155.2 Triticum dicoccoides | reverse complement strand
TAACTGCAGCAAGCCAGCTTTGACTCGGTGGCTATCCTAAACTACGACTGCAAGCGACTCTTTTGAGGTGGCGCACACGAGTCCACATATTCACCATATCAATACACCACTATGGATCCGCTCCCGTCTCCCTACGAGAACGCCATCCATAGCACTCACGCTTATCTTGCGCATTTTAAAGTATCCACTTTCACTTGTCTATGAACTGATATAAGCAACCCAGAAGTCCTTTTCCGCGGACACGGCTATTCGAATAGATGATGTTAACCCTGCAGGGGTGTACTTCTTCATACATGTTTCCACCACTTAGCGTCTGCACACGACATGTGCTCGGCAGACTTCAAGCGAAAGCCGACGTGGGTGTAGACCACGACCTACCTAAACACTCAAGTCTCTAATCCAGGTTTATCGCCTATTCGGGTTCCATCCATGAGGAGATCCGGCCGGAGTTTCGCTCACAGCCCCAAACGATGTGAACAGGGTTCCCGAGATACCAAACGGGCATCCGGTACACAGTGCCACGTACCTACCGCATCACAGCCCACCCCTACGGTCAGCGCTGACCACGGCCTCCAGTAAGCTACAAACACCAGAAACTACTTGCAACTCCTGGACAGAGGACTAGGGTGAATAAGAAGTCGAGCGGGGTCATATTTCAGGGCCCAATGTATGGTAGTAGCTGAATCATGGATCACAAACACAGAACTCAGTTCCTGAGGATGGCTGCAATGAGACAACCCACCATGTACTCCTACATGGCCTCTCACCGCTACCTTTACCAAATCGTGTTCACACACTTAGCTCACACACAGTAGGACATGTTCACACGCCTCTGATTCATCCCCGATGAATCAGACCTGACTCAACTCTAAGCAGTAGCAGGCATGACAAACAAGCATGAATGAGTAGGCACAACAGGGCTCAAACAATTCCTACTCATACTAGTGGGTTTCATCTATTTACTGTGGAATGACAG
>NW_021179332.1:0-3136 GCF_002162155.2 Triticum dicoccoides | reverse complement strand
AGTAGGCCTCCGAAACCGCACTCTTTGAGTATTGTACGGGAGAAGGGTGATAAGGTTTTTTGGGGAGCGCTCTGCGCGACTACTGACTTCTTCATCACGGAAGCCCCGGACTCCAACGACTACTTCCCCGACGACGACTTCTTCCCCGACCTCCTCGACGACATGGCTGGCGAGGACATCGACCCCAAGTCCAGCGCTCCTGCTGCTACTGCCTCGTACGTGTTCGTCCCCTTTCTATTAGAGGTTCTGCTACAATTCCTTGTTCTAGTGTTTGCCCTGGATATGTTAGACTCTATTTCATATATGCTCCTTGCTATACTGTCCGCTCAAGATATGTTTAGTTACGGTTCATATATGAAGATGTTGTTTACCTTCCCTTTGTCAAATCGCATGGCCTGTTTTATCACTGCTACACTACTCATGCTTTATCTAGTATTTCTGTTAATAAAATCACTCGGTAAATTGCTCATATTTCCAACAGTCCAAAAACCTTATTATAGGCAATTTACCCCAAGTGGTTTTGCTGCTTCCATGAGACCTCCTATGTTTGAGGGTATCCACTATAAGAGGTGGCGCGTGAGAGCAGTCTTATGGTTTCAAACCATGAGTTGCTATGACACCACTCTTGGCAAACCTGAAGGACAGCAAGATGCCCAACAGGCACAAGCTTTTCAGAAAATGGATACCTTGTTTAAGGCTGCGCTCTTGAGTGTTCTTGGAGAGAACATAGTTGATGCTTATGCGTCAATTGATAATGGAAAAGATATGTGGGACGCACTCGAGGCCATGTTTGGGGTCTCGGATGCCGGCACTGAGTTGTACATCATGGAGCAATTCTATGATTACAGGATGACTGAAGAGCGCTCCGTGGTTGAGCAGGCTCATGAGAAACAGTCATTTGCTAGAGAACTTGAGCACTTCAATTGCATGCTACCGGACAAGTTTGTTGCCGGGGGTATCATCACTAAGCTTCCTCCTTCATGGAGGAACTTTGCTACCTTACTGAAGCATAAGAGACAGGAGTTTTCCGTTCCGGATCTCATTGGTACTCTTGATGTTGAAGAAAAGGCGAGAGCAAAGGACACACGTGCTCGAGGTATTGAGGGAGGATCTAGTGCCAATGTGATATAGAAGCAGAACTTCCAGCCCCACAAGTTCAAGAACAAGGGCAAGTTTGATGGTAAAGCAAAGTTTGATGGGAAGAACAAGGCTGTGCAACACACGAACTTCAAGAAGAAGAATGGCAAGAAGAAAGGTGCTTGTCATGTGTGTGGAGATCCTGATCATTGGGCTCCTAGTTGCCCTAATCGCTATGACAAGCGTCATCCTGGAAAGGAGGCAAGACCGCTAATGTTGTCATTGGAGACACTGACATGAAGGATGCTGGGTATGGTATATTTCCCACTATTCTTTCAGTATGTCATTCTCCTGACTGGTTGATTGACACGGGTGCTAATGTGCATGTATGTGGTGATATTTCCATGTTTTCGTCTTATCAGACCGTAGGGACTTCAACCGTGCTGATGGGCAACAGTTCAAGTGCTTCTGTTCGTGGTGTTGGCATGGTCGATCTGAAGTTTACTTCGGGGAAGATCGTGCGACTGAAGAACGTGCATTATGTCCCCTCCGTCAATAAAAATCTTGTTAGCGGATCTCTTATGTGTAGAGATGGCTATAAGCTTGTCTTTGAGTCGAATAAATTTGTAATATCCAAGTATGGAACCTTTGTTGGTAAAGGCTATGAGTCAGGAGGCCTGTTTCGTTTATCCTTATCAGACGTTTGCAATAAAGTTGTTAATCATATTTGCAACAATAGTGAATCAAATGTGTGGCATTCACGTCTTTGTCATGTTAACTTTGGTTGCATGTCGCGACTAGCAAAGTTGAACTTAATCCCTAGTTTCACCACTGTCAAGGGATCTAAGTGTCAAGTGTGTGTGCAAGCTAAGCAACCTCGTAAGTCTCACGTGACTGCGGAGACGAGAAATCTTGCACCACTAGAACTTATACATTCAGATCTATGTGAAATGAATGGTGTTTTGACAAAAGGTGGAAAGAAATATTTCATGACGTTAATTGACGACTCCACTAGATACTGCTGTGTGTATCTTCTGAAATCTAAGGATGAGGCTTTGAACTTTTTCAAGATCTATAAAGCTGAAGTGGAAAACCAACTTGATCGAAAAATCAAGAGGCTTAGGTCTGACCGTGGTGGAGAGTATTTTTCCAATGAATTTGATGCTTTTTGTGCAGAACATGGTATAATCCATGAGAGGACGCCTCCCTACTCACCTCAGTCAAATGGGGTGGCCGAAAGAAAGAACCGTACTCTAAATGATTTGGTTAACGCCATGTTAGACACATCGGGTCTCTCCAAGGCATGGTGGGGGGAGGCGATATTGACAGCGTGTCATGTCCTAAACCGAGTTCCCACAAAGAACAAAGAGATAACTCCATTCGAGGAATGGGAGAAGAAAAGGTTAAAGCTCTCTTATCTGCGAACCTGGGGTTGTTTGGCCAAAGTCAATGTGCCAATCCCAAAGAAGCGGAAGCTGGGACCAAAAACTGTGGATTGTGTTTTCCTGGGATATGCTTTTCGTAGCATAGGCTATAGATTCTTGGTTGTAAAATCTGAGGTATCTGACATGCATGTCGGTATGATCATGGAGTCGAATGATGCGACTTTCTTTGAAGATATCTTTCCCATGAAGGATATGGCTACCTCATCTAATCAGGAGATGCCTAGTTCATCGAATCAGGAACCGGTTACAATTACTGAACCTGCCATTTCGATGGAACACTTTGAAAGTCCTGAGGAGGAGAACAATGAAGTTCCTACTAGGAGCAAGAGACATAGGACTGCAAAGTCTTTTGGTGATGATTTTCTTGTGTATCTCATAGATGACACTCCCAGTTCTATTTCGGAGGCCTATGCATCGGAAGATGCTGACTACTGGAAGGAAGCGGTTCGTAGCGAGATGGATCTATCTTGGCGAATGAAACCTGGGAGATAACTGATCGTCCTTATGGGTGCAAACCTATAGGATGCAAATGGGTATTCAAGAAGAAGCTTAGGCCTGATGGTACTATAGAAAAGTACAAGGCTCGGCTTGTGGCTAAGGGTTATACCCAAAAG
>NW_021179331.1:0-1165 GCF_002162155.2 Triticum dicoccoides | reverse complement strand
GGCTGCACAGGGAGGAGCCCAGGTAAGCTTCTCCCTTTTAATTATTTTCTGTTTTCTAATTTCTGACATTTGTTTTGATTTAAATAAAATATTAAATCATTTTATTTCCTTATGCCAATTTTTGCAGGAGCTAGATATATTATTCCAGAGCTCCTTTATAATTGGCATAATATTTGGACATATATTAATATATATAAATAATATATTTCCAAAGCAAATAATTATGCATTAATTCCAAATGCCCAAAATAAATACCTATGAGCTCTTGAAAATATTGGTTTGATTTTTATCTCTGTCCAATATTTTCAGAGAGCAACATGAGCATTTTCTTGGACCTTTTTGGAGAAATTTTTATTTGGATCATTTTCAAAAATGATTCTGAGGGTTTCACAGATCCCCATTTCAAGTTTCTGATGAAAAAGGAAACATGATGCAACACTCTAATGCATGGCTAGCTAGGATGTGACAACTCACCCCCACTCAAAAGAATCTCGTCTCGAGATTTGGGTTCCTCCGGGAAGAAGGCGGGATACTCGAGTCGAAGACGATCCTCCCTTTCCCAAGTTGATTCATCCTCAGAATGGTGCGACCATTGAACTTTGAGAAACTTGATATTATGACGTCGGGTGGTACGTTCGGCCTGATCGAGGATACGAATGGGGTACTCTCGATATGTAAGATTATCTTGGAGATCAAGCGTTTCGTGGTCCACTTCACGGATAGGATCCGAGAAGCAACGCCTGAGTTGAGAAACGTGGAAGACATCGTGGACTCTGGAGAGGTGCGGAGGTAGTTCCAACTGGTAGGCAACTTCTCCTCGTTTGGCAAGAATGCGAAAAGGTCCAATGTAACGAGGAGCCAATTTGCCTTTGATACCGAAACGATGGGTTCCCTTCAGAGGGGTGACCCGAAGATAATCCTTCTCGTCAACCTCGAAAGTCATAGCCTTATGTTTTCGGTCATATTGACTCTTTTGACGAGATTGGGCTGTTTTCAACTTTTCACGAACGATGCGAACTTGTTCTTCTGCTTCCTGAATCATGTCCGGGCCAAAGAATTGTCTTTCCCCGGTCTCTGACCAGTTAAGGGGTGTTCGACACCGTCGTCCATAGAGAACTTCAAAAGGGGCTTTACCCAAGCTAGATTGATAGCTGTTGTTGTAAGC
>NW_021179330.1:0-988 GCF_002162155.2 Triticum dicoccoides | reverse complement strand
CGTCTTCTGTAAAAAATGTAAATTATAGCAACATGAGTACAAAGGTACCCAGCAAGACTTACATCAGATCCTACATACATGCATATTATCAAGAAGGGTTGGTGGAGTTATTGCAGCAAGCCAGCTTTGACTCTTGGCTAGGCTAACCTACGAGACTCCAACTTGAAATGGTTTTGCGTACACGAGTCCACTACTCACCAATTCAATACACTACCGAGGATCCGCCTCCGTCTTCCTACGGAAGAGCCATCCTCGGCACTCACACTTATCTTGAGGCTTTTAGTAGTTTCCATTTACTTGTCTATGAACTGTATAGGCAACCAAGTAGTCCTTTACCGCGGACGCGGCTATTCGAATAGATCATGATAACCCTGCAGGGGTGTACTTCTTCATACACGCTCTCACCACTTACCGTCGTTTACACGGCATGTACTCGGCAACCTTCAAGCGGAAGCCCAACGTGGGTGTCGGCCACGACCTACCTAACCACCTAAGCCTCCAGTCCAGGTTTATCGCCTATCTAGGTTCCATCCGCAGGGAGTCCGGCCGAGGTTTCCCATACGGCCCCGAACGATGTGAACAGGGTTCCCGAGATACCTAACGGGTATTCGGTACACCGTGCCACGTACCTACCGCATCACAGCCCACCCCTACGGTCAGCGCTGTCCACGGCCTCCAGTATACTACAAACACCAGAAACTACTTGCAACTCCTGGACAGAGAACTAGGGTGACTAAGAAGTCGAGAGGGTCCATTGGTTTCGGGCCCAATGCATGGTAGTAGCTGAATCTTAAATCACACATACAGATCTCAGTGCTTAAGGTCGGCTTCAATGAAACAACCCACCATGTACTCCTACATGGCCTCTCATCGATACCTTTACCAAATCATGTTCACCACACCACTTTCATTACCGACATAATCATTTCACTCTAGTCCATCACCCAGATGAACCAGACCTGACACGACTCTAAGCATAGCAGGCATA
>NW_021179329.1:0-1051 GCF_002162155.2 Triticum dicoccoides | reverse complement strand
CCTGCTCTGGCGAGGGGAAGCAGCTGGCTGGCACGGGCCAGCACAGTGCTGGGCTGGGTCGGTTGCTGGCTGGGCCGGCCAGCTGGCTGGGCCGCACAGGTAAGTCTTCCCCTTTCTTTTCTGTTTTCTGTTTTTATTTAATATAACTGCAACTTTGTTGAATTAAATAAAATACCTAGGCAACTCCAAAAATCACCAAACTACTCCTGGTCCATAGTTGGATTATTTCCAACATGAAACATTTTAGTTTGGAGATATTTGAGCATTTAAATATTTTATATAATTTTAAATGCCCAAATTCAAATAGTTATGATTTAATTCAAAACCCTAGGATGGCCTAGGAAAATGTGCACCACTTTTGGCAGGGGTTCTGAACCAAGGCAAAAATGATGGGCATTTTAGAAGGGCATTTCAGGTTCATTGAAAAATTATTTTAGTAAACCCTAGTTGGTTTCAGAGGGGACTGGGGGTTCTGTCATCCCCATTTCAAGTTTCTGATGAATGAGTAAACATGATGCAACACTCTAATGCCTAACTAGCTAGGGTGTGACAACTCACCCCCACTTAAAAGAATCTCGTTCCGAGATTTGGGTTCCTCCGGGAAGAAGGCGGGATATTCAAGTCGAAGACGATCCTCCCTTTCCCAGGTTGCTTCATCTTCAGAATGGTGCGACCATTGAACCTTGAGAAACTTGATATTATGACGTCGCGTGGTACGTTCGGCTTGATCGAGGATACGAATGGGGTACTCTCGATAGGTAAGATTATCTTGGAGATCAAGCGTTTCGTGGTCCACTTCACGGATAGGATCCGAGAAGCAACGCCTGAGTTGAGAAATGTGGAAGACATCGTGAACTCTGGAGAGGTGCGGAGGTAGTTCCAATTGGTAGGCAACTTCTCCTCGTTTGGCAAGAATGCGAAAAGGTCCAATGTAACGAGGAGCCAATTTGCCTTTGATACCGAAACGATGGGTTCCCTTCAGAGGGGTGACCCGAAGATAAGCCTTCTCGTCAACCTCGAAAGTCATAGCCTTATGTTTTCGGTCATATTG
>NW_021179328.1:0-2503 GCF_002162155.2 Triticum dicoccoides | reverse complement strand
TCGAGTGATCTTAAAATTCATGTAAAAATATGGTTAATAGGATATTCACTAAAGCCATACTGAAATAGTTTGTTATTTACAACTAAACTATATTGTTTTTTCATATGACATTGACCAAAGAATGAAAACTCTATTACAAGTATTTATAGAAAAATAATGTTGACACGTGGGAACTATGTGTAAGGTATTGGTGACCTATGTATGTGTTTGACGTTAGTTTTTCTATTTCCCCCCTATTAGAGCTTGTAACACTGTATCAACACATAATTATGTGTTATCTACTAAAATCGTAACACAAACAACTAACACATATTTATATGTTACTTGGTGAATACATATGTAACACATTCTAACCAATACATCCTTATATGTTACTATCGCAATATTACTGTAACACATTTTGAGGCCTTGTATAGTATGTGTTACTGGCTATCATTGAACACAAATTATGTGTTGCTGTAATTTTCCCCGTCACACATTTTTCTATCTGTTACATGATTGTGTTACTTAATGTCTGTTTTGCTGTAGTGCGGGTGCTTCCCACGAGTACTTGAGGTACTGCGGGATCTTGGATGACACAAAAGCTTCCCGGATCTTGTGGGTAAAGTGCGCAACCTCTGCAAAGTGTCAAACTATTCGAATCGCCGTGTCCACGGTCATGGGCAGTTGGGAGGTGCTACTTAAACTATGTCCAGAAATTTTACAATCTCGGTGCATGTGTGTGTGTGGAAGAGAACGATTTGTGTCAAGGTGGTGACTTGACATGTTAATGAAATGGCATTGATCGAAACTCTATCTATGTTGATATCTGTAACCTGTTCTCAAGGATTATCCATGTCCATTGATGTATATCTCACAAATTGATAGGACTTCTCAGCTAGCGTGAAGCTAGATAGCTTACTTGTTGTATAATTGCATTGTTACTTTGAACCAAATCATGGGTTGCTTGCGAGTACATTCAAAGTACTCATTGGCTTGCCACTGGTTATTTAATTGGCCAGGTATGAAAGAACATGATGTGACGAAGAGTTCTTGGGTGACGATCGTGCGAGCTAGGACGCTTCCCAGTCAGAATGCCTGTAGGGTTAAGGAAGATGGCATGGGTCCAAGTTATTGACAAAGATTCCCGCTGCAATGTTATACTCAAGACTTGACCATAATGGTCATAATTTATGTAATATGGTATGTACGGATCTAAGACTCTTCTTATTCAGTTTCTGTGTGTTCAGTGAGCATTGATCTCTGGGATCACTGTACACGTGCATTCGGTGATCACGACTTATGAGTCGGGGTCCCCACAAGACTTCTAGGGTTTTAGCCATTACGTTCTCGTGGTAGATCAACTCTTGTGATACTCATATTCATCAAGATCAATCAAGCAGGAAGTAGGGTATTACCTCCATAGGGAGGACCCGAACCTAGGTAAACAACGTCTCCCCTGTCTCCTGTTACCATCAACCCTAGACGCACAGTTCGGGACCCCCTACCCGAGATCCGCCGGTTTTGACACCGACATTCATCGCCTTGATTGCAACCGTGGAGGGCATGATGACCAATAAGGACTCAATGGAGGAGAAGCGCCGGCAAGACAAGAAAGAGCAAATGAACGCCTTCGTGGAGATCCAAAGGAGGAGGTTTGAGATGGAGGCGGAGAAGCAAGCTAAGAAGCTAGAGATCGAGACCGTCAATGCCCAGACCAAGCTGACATGGCTGTTGGCATTGTAAGCCGGCCGCTGGCATGGTGCCAGTATGAACTTTGGGCGGCGACATGGCCGCTGGCATGATCTATGGCCACGGGCCTCTTAAAATTTGTACGCGGACATGAAATGGGTCGCTTGCGTTGGGCGCACAGCCGAGCCAAAAAGGAAATAGGGCGGACGCCGAGCGGGCGACTGACCCAAACGAACGAAAGGCAGACAAAATGCGGTCCGTTTGGGTCGGCGCGTTGGAGTTGCTCTAAGTGCTTGGAGTCCTCGCTAGGTGGACTACGGACATGGATGCACTTTTATTTTTGACGTTTTTATACTACCTTGACAGTTGATGAACAGATTAAAAAATTTCATCAAAAAAAATTCAATAAAAGAAAACGAGCTATCAAGATGACATATTTTTTTACACCATGTATCTTGTTATGGAGTACAAATTAATTTCGTATGTAATTTTTTTGAGCATTAGTACAGACATAAGCGCTCATATACACGCGCATACACTCATTCCTATGAACGCACACACGCACACCCTACCCCTATGAGCACCTCCGAGAGACTGAGCCGGCATATCATCTTGAGATTTACGAAGTCACCGTAGGCGCCTCGGCGTCGACGGGAACGTCTCCTCCCACTGAAAGCGCATCGCCGAAAATCCTGAAATAAATCCAGGAATAATGCGAGCACCAGGATTTGAACCCTGGTGGGTTGGGAATACCACTGTCCACCTAACCAACTCAACCACATGTTGATTCGTATGTAATTTGATAGCGAATAAATGCCATAATCTGGTGCCT
>NW_021179327.1:0-1649 GCF_002162155.2 Triticum dicoccoides | reverse complement strand
ATGATTGACCAGTGCAGAAGTCTATAACGATAAGAGAATCCGACTCCGCTTCTACATGGTGAAATTCCAAACTATTTGCGAGGGTTAATCCATCACGCATCGCCATTGCCTTCATAGTTACCACATTTGCAGCACAGGGAACATAGACACATTGAGCCGTAAGCAGATTACCATTTACATCTCTTGGTACTGGTGGAAAAAGTCCAAAATAAACCTTTAAGTTGTAGACGAAAGCTAAATCAAACCCTGAACTTCAAATCCCGAAAATTGGCACTCTGAACTTTTAATCCCGGTCTATTTTGGACCCTAGATCTGTTTGGCACACCGGGAATACTACAATCCTGGCCGGGATAAACAACTACTCTCACAGAAAATAATTTGGGCCGGCCCACTATAACACAACAATAATTCGTGAAGTTAAAAAACGTTCGCACATTTCTAAACTTGTTCTGAAGTTAAAAAATGTTCCAGTTTTATATTTTTGGCAATAATTCAAATAAATTTGTGTTTTTTAAAAAATATTTCGAATTCTCAAATTATATTCGCATTTAAAAAAATTGTTCGTAAGTTAAAAAAATCACATTTGTCAAAAAAATGTTCAGAATTCCAACAGTTTTTCGCATGCTATGAAAAATGTTTCGGATTTTCAGAATTGTGTCACATTTTTTGAATAATATTTTTGGAATTTCATAATTATTTCTTAAATGACGTTTTTAAAAAATGTTTCGGATTGTTGGCTGTGGACTCGACTGGGACGGCCCACCAGACATAAAGCGAGTTTTTTTATCACTCGCCATAAAAATTCTAATACTTTTAAAAAACCAACAACTTTCAAAAAGAGAACACGTTTTGAAACATAAACAATTTTTTAAAACCTGAACAAAATGTTAAAGTGCAAACACTTTCTGAAACATAATTTTTTTCTGAAACCTGACCAAAATTTTAAAGTACGAATACTTTTTGTACAATGTAAGACTATGTTTGCGTGTTGTAAAAAAATGTGTTATAACCTTAACAGAATATATGTGACATGTGTTTGAAAAAAGTGTATGCAAATTTAAAAGTGTTGAACCATATGAAAGAATGTTCGTGTAGTTTTATAAAAAATTATTGTCATTAAGAAAATGTAAAACAGGTATTTGAAAAAATATTACCATGTATTCAAAAAAGTTTTTAAATATTTAATTTAAAAATGTTCATATGTATATGAAAATATCAAAGATTATCATATATTTAATGTGTGTGTTAAAATGTACATTGTGTATTGAGAAAAATTAGACATGTGTAAAAATGAAAAAAGAAAAGGAAAACATAAAAGAAAAAATTATGAAAAAACAAATTAGTGCGCGCGCGTGAGCGGCTGTGCCACTGGGCCGGCCCAATTTAAGAAATACCGGCAAAGTCCTGTCAAGGTTTAAAATGGACCGGGATTAGAGAGTGCCAATTTTCGGGATTGAGAGTTCGGGGTTTGGTTTAGCTTTCGTCTATAATTTTAAGGTTTATTTTGGACTTTTTCCAGTACTGGTTGATGGCGAGTTTTCACGTGAGCCGTGGTTGACTGGTTGTTGAATTGGGCGTGCGGGGGAGGACGAGCGGGATAGCAGATCCGACGGTTAAGCGCGCACGAATGGGACGGCTCGCGCTGTGAC
>NW_021179326.1:0-1366 GCF_002162155.2 Triticum dicoccoides | reverse complement strand
TTCGAACAACTCAAGGGTGCTCAAGTATTCTCCAAGCTTGATCTCCGTATGGGTTATCATCAGATTCGTATTCGTGAGCAAGATATTCCCAAGACGGCGTTCAGGACAAGCTTTGGTTCATATGAATACACCGTCATGTCTTTTGGCCTCGCCAACGCTCCTCCGACGTTCTCTCGCATGATGAACTTCATCTTCAACCCCTACACCAATGAATTCGTTTTGGTCTATCTCGACGACATTCTGGTTTTCTCGAAGAACAAGGAAGATCATGCCAAGCACTTGCGTTTGGTTCTTGACAAGCTCAGGGAACATCAGTTCTACGCCAAGTTCTCCAAGTGTGAATTTTGGCTCGATGAGGTTCTTTATCTTGGTCATATCATCTCTGCCAAGGGCATTTCCGTGAATCCTGAGAAGGTGTCCGCAATTGTGAATTGGGAACCTCCTCAGAACGTGAAGCAACTCCGCAGTTTCCTCTGTCTCGCAAGCTATTGCAGAAGATTCGTTGAAAACTTTTCTAAGATCGCCAAGCCTCTCTCAAATCTTCTTCAGAAGCACGTCAAGTACGTTTGGTCTCCGGAGTGTGATATTGCTTTCAACACTTTGAAAGAGAAATTGGTCACTGCTCCAGTTCTGACTCCGCCTGATGAAACCAAGCCGTACGAGGTCTTTTGTGATGCCTCTCTCCAAGGTCTCGGTGCTGTACTGATGCAAGAGAAGAAAGTTGTTGCTTATACCCCTCGCCAGTTGAAACCTAATGAGAAGAACTACCCCACTCATGATCTCGAGTTGGCGGCAGTTGTGCACGCTTTGTTGACTTGGAGACATCTTCTATTGGGAAGGAAAGTGGATATTTTCACTGATCACAAGAGTCAAGTACATCTTCACTCAGCCTAATCTCAACCTCAGGCAGACTCGATGGGTCGAAATGATTCAAGAGTACAATCCGAGTATCGAGTATACTCCAGGCAAGGCTAATGTGATTGCTGACGCTTTGAGCAGAAAAGCATATTGCAACAGTCTGATTCTCAAGCCTTATCAACCCGAGCTTTGTGAAGCTTTCCGCAAACTTAATCTGCAAGTTGTTCCTCAAGGTTTCCTCGCCAACCTTCAAGTCTCTCCTACCTTAGAAGACCAGATTCGCCAAGCCCAACTTCTTGATGCTATGGTGAAGAAGGTGAAGATTGGTATTGCAAAGAGTCAGTCCAAGTACAAGTGCTACCGACTTGATGACAAGGACACTCTCTTCTTCGAGGATCGAATTGTTGTGCCCAAAGGTGAACTTCGTAAGGTGATCATGAACGAGGCTCACAACTCTCTCCTCTCCATCCACCCTGGGAGTACGAAGATGTATCAGGACCTCAAGCAA
>NW_021179325.1:0-3172 GCF_002162155.2 Triticum dicoccoides | reverse complement strand
TTTAATGACTTATTAGAACTCAGAAATAAAAAGAGAAAAATGAATAAAGCAGAAAAGAAAAAAAAACTATATAAAAAACTACTCAGAAATAAATAGAAGAAAAAATAGTTGTGATTAACTTTACTAAAAAAATGAGCATAGATGCTTATTTTTAAGGACTTATTAGAACTCAGAAATAAAAAGAAAAAAATAAATAAAGCAGAAAAGAAAAAAAAACTATATAAAAACTACTCAGAAATAAATAGAAGAAAAAATAGTTGTGATTAACTTTACAGAAAAATGAGCATAGATTCGCTTATAGAGAAAATTCGACCTAAATTCATAATAAATTTCTACTAACTTCAGAGAAATTCAGTATGAATTTAGGTCAAATTCCCTGTATAAGGGCATCTATTTTCATTTTGAGAGGAGCTCAACACGGCAGAGAGGGAGGGGCTTATAAACCGGTGTGAACCCCGTTCGGTTGGCGAGGTGGGACTAAACTGTGGCCGCAACGAGGACCAACCCTTTAGTCCCGGTTGGTGGCCCGAACCGGGACTAAAGGGCAGCCTTCGGTCCCGGTTCAAGCCACCAACCGGGACCAATAGTGGTGGGCCAGGAGCGAGGACCATTGGTCCCGGTTCGTCCCACCAACCAGGACCAAAAGGTCCAGACGAACCGGGACCAATGGCCCACGTGGCCCGGCCGGCCACCGGGGCTCACGAACCGGGTCCAGTGCCCCCATTGGTCCCGGTTCTGGACTGAACCGGGACTAATGGGCTGGCCCTGCCTGGACCATTGCCCCTTTTTCTGCTAGTGGTCATGCCTCACGGGCCCGCGGACATGGATATTCGGCCTAGCACGTGCTGGGAACAAGACCGGAATAAAATGGCATTGAAATTTGGAGTTTGTTTTTGTAACTCATGAACATTTTTGCATCCCCTAGAAAATAACATTTTTTCAATTCATGAACAATATTTGAATCTTCGAATAGTTTTTGAAGTTCCGAACGTTTTTTGAAGCTCATCAACATATTTTTAAATTCATGAACATTTTCTGAATCCATGAACTTTTTTCTAAAGGATTTTTAAAAATTTCAGAATATTTATTGAATCGATGAATATGTTTTGAAATCCGCGTACATTTTAAAATTCATGCAGAAATATTTTAAGTTCGTGAATACTGTTAAAATTTAGAAAGTATTTAACTTACTCAGCCTATAAAATTGTTATTTTTTAGTTAACTTCCTGCCTTGAAACCTAACATCCGAAATTTACCCATGACAAATAGAATATGTTTCTTGACAGTTTATGTTGGGGCAGGTATGAAAATTTTAGTTGGCGAGCATGGCAAACTCGCAAATTTTCCACCCTCGACAAAAATAATTTGCCACGAAAAAAGTTTGATATTAGGGTCCAATTATAATATGAGGCCGAGTAGGCAAAGGCCCAGAACCAAACACCTACCGACCATTCCCTCATCAAACAACCAATACACCTGCCAAACCAAGCTAAGACCATCAATGCTGCTCCGGGAATCAATCGCCCGTCTCTACTCGGTCATCGACAAGATTCTGGTCTTCTTTATCCTGAGCGCGTCGCCGGCCGATAACAACCCCGACGCCCGCGGCAGCTGGGCAAGGCTATCTTGGCGGGCCATGCAGCAGGACGAGAAGCGGCCGGAGCCTGAGCAGCACCAGCAGCAGTTCACAGTCGCAGCTTCCGCCGTCGCA
Organism: Triticum dicoccoides; assembly: GCF_002162155.2. Taxonomy (NCBI): domain Eukaryota; kingdom Viridiplantae; phylum Streptophyta; class Magnoliopsida; order Poales; family Poaceae; genus Triticum; species Triticum dicoccoides. The sequence goes on along the minus strand of NW_021179325.1, from coordinate 1,461 downwards.
GGAGGAGATGCGGCGGCCGCGGTTCGCGCCGGAGTTCGACGGGCTTGACTGCTTCGAGACCATCATTTGGCGTTAGTGAACTGCATTGCTGCAAGACGGGGGTGTGTATTTCTTGATTCTTGAAGCGATTGGTCGCCGGATGATCGGTGCGTCTAATTAGACATCTGTTTTTAGCCGAGGCCAGAAGTTGTACGGACTTCTACATGTACATAAGTGCGTGCGACCAAACTCTTCCTCTCTTTTGATTTGCTTTGAATCGCACTCATATGGAAGCAACAGACCCAAATCGTCTGGGTAGGCTTTTGTTTCTACACAGTTCAGGAAATTATAGAGATGCTGACAGAAAGCAAATCCAAAAAACGGATGCGCCCAGTCCCAAAAGAAGTGGGCTGGTTTCTTTCACGCATATCGCCTGTTCCGCATATAAACTCCAATCTGGTTGCATACTGCGCTATATTCTTAGTTGTGCCGGCAGCACTGATTGGTTTGGTTTGGACCGAACCGCAGACATCATTATTACCCATCACTATTACCCATCGGATAACAAAATCATCATCAGTCACCGACTCGGTACAAATTATTAGCATCCTCAACTCCTCATCAAACAGATGGAGAAGTATGATGCCACAAAATTTATTATGCAAGCACCTTGGTCAACTTCGCCCTTAAGATGGAACTAGCTATGTTGGTAAATGTCAAGGACAATTCCATTCAACTCTTCTTTTCGAATTGAGGAGCTTTTTGCCCCGATTCAACTCTTCTTCCGGCCGTGTGGGCGGTGGTAGGGCGGCCGAGGTCATCCATGGCTGCGGAATGCACCGGTGGCTCCGGCGGATCTGGATCCTGGGCTCCTCCCCTTGCTATAGGCCGCCCAGGCAGATTTGGCTGTTGGGCGTGGGCTGATGGTTGCTCTAGAACGGGGAAACCCCTGGCCGACTTCACGTTGACCTCGATGCCGTCAGTGCCCCTGCGCCGTTCCCCTCCTGAGGGCGCGTCGATCTTCCAATCTCTTCACCTTGGCCTTTCGGGCTGGACGACGGCGGTGTTTCAATGTTGTGTTCCTCATTGGAGGTGTCGTTATAGGGATGGGTGGAGGATGTGGGTGTGGTGTTTGGTGGATGGTGGCGGTGGTGGTGCGCTGCACTCTAAGCAACAAATAAAGTGTCGATTCAATAAAGTCAATAATTGTATTAGCAAATACTATGATTTTGTAATAGTGAAGGTGCCAACCTGGTGGTACAAAGCAGTCTACCAAAGCGTACATTTCGGTAAATTTCTTACCGCAGTGACTAGTTCATGACAATTCAATAGGGTACCTCCACCACACAGTTATTTGCTTGTTGAATTGCTTTCCCTCGCAAGGAGGATTGAGGTACTGGTATGTTGTAGTTAAAACCCTTAATGAATGTGTTGACCACATGTTAAACTAATCCACCTAGCGACTATCCATTGGTCACAGAA
>NW_021179324.1:0-1006 GCF_002162155.2 Triticum dicoccoides | reverse complement strand
ACGTGTTAGTCATCAACACTAGTAGGTTCGGCCGATTTTGGCGCGTTTCATGAACTATTACTCACCATTTTGGGGTCTCGATGTGATTTCCACGATTGATGAACCTCGGGGTGCATTTACCTATCGGTCATCAACACTCGCAGGTTTGGCCGATTCGGGCCCGTGGACTATTACTCACCGCTTTGGTGTCCTGAAACGATTTTCTTGGTTGATGAACCCCAAGGAGCGCTTAGATGCATGATATTAACACTCGCCGGTTTGGCCGATTCTGGCCTGTTTCGTGGACAATTACTCACCGGTTTGGGGTCCTAGAGTAATTTTTATGGTTACTGAACCCAAAGGTGCGCTTACATATCGTTCATCAACACTCACCGTTTTGGCCGATTCTGACCCGTTTCATGGACTATTACTCACGTTTTGGGGTAAGGAGCAATTTCCATGGTTACTCAACCCCGAGGTGCACTTTTGTGCAGGTCATTAAGACTCGCTATTTTGGTCGATTCTGGCCCATTTCGTGGACTATTACTCACAGCTTTGGGGTCCTGGAGCGATTTCCATGATTGACGATACCCAGGGTGCACTTACATGTCGTTCGTTAACACTCTTCATTTTGGCCGATTCTAGCCTGTTTCATGGGCTATTACTCACCGTTTTGGGGTCCTTGTGCGATTTCCATGGTTGTTGAAATCAATGGTGCTATTACGTGCAGGTGATCAACACTCGCCGTTTTGGCTAATGCGGACCGTCTCATGGGCTATTGCTCACCATCTTGAGGTCCTGGAGCGATTTCCACGATTAATGATCTCCGAGGTGCATTTACGTGTAGGTCATCAACACTAGTAATTTTGGCCGATTTTGGCGCGTTTCATTGAAAATTACTCACCATTTTGGGGCCTCGGTGCAATTTCCACGATTGATGAACCTCGGGGTGCATTTACCTGTCGGTCATCAACACTCACAGCTTTGGCCGATTCTGGCCCGTTTCATGGGCTATTAGTCACTCTTT
>NW_021179323.1:0-1195 GCF_002162155.2 Triticum dicoccoides | reverse complement strand
CGTGAATTTTAGCATGACTTTGCTAAAAATAGGACATATGGGGTACTTGCGACTAATGCATGGGCCGGGCTATCTTAGTACTTAGTTAAGTAGGATCAACTGCCCTGCCATTCTTGCTGCATTAAATCATAGGTGGCAATAGAGCCAAGTGATTAGGCCCAACTTAGAATTATCCTTAGCATCGATAAACCCTAGATGATAAACCCAACATAGGTGGCAATAGAGCCAAGATTAGGCCCAACCTAGGGTGCCTCGGCATCGATAAACCCTAAATGATGAAAACTTAACTTGGTTGCCCCGGATGCCTCGGTGTCGATGAGAACCTAAATGATGAAAGCTTAGGCTTTTAGGGTGCCTCGGTGTCGACAAACCCTAAATCATGAGACCATGATCTTGTTCCTTGACAATAACCATCTTTTTGACCAAACTTTTTTCCTATTTAGAGAGAAACATGGCTCACAACGATGAGGCCGGTGGTTCGGGCGGCAAGCAATTCTGGGAGCTGTCCCAAGAGATGGAGGAACAACCTCACCGCTATGATGACGCCCCGGAAGACACCGATCCTGATTACACAACCCCTAGTGGCGTCGGGGATGACACCACTGATGGTGCCGCCGAGGATGCCACCACTGATGATGGCGGCGCACACACAGATGGTGGCGGCGCACACACAGATGGCAGCCAACCGAAGAAGCAAAGGAAGGACCGGCGCCCGAATGCGCTCCGTACCGTCAAGGAAGAATTCACTCAAGTGGACTCCGACGGGAATCCAACGGAGCCCAAACATATAGTCAAGGGGTACTCGGTTCAGCTCGGGTGCATTCTCCGGAGCACCGTCTCGATCAACACCGAGAACCTTAGGCATAAGGACCGAGGGAATTTGCGCAACCTCCTCTTCACGAAGCTGCACGAACGATACAAGTTCCCCGCCGAATTTGAAAACACACGCCTCTCAGGGAATAAAGTGAACAATGCCGCCCTCACGAAGATGAGCACGGCCCTGTCTACTTGGAGAAGCGCGGTGAAGAGAATGATTGATAAAGGTGATAGTTATGACAAGATCAAGGCGAAATATCCTTTGATGAGCGAAGATGAGTACAAGGAGTTCAAGATCAAGTGCCAGAGCCCCGCAACCTCCGAATCAAGTCAGTGGGGGAAAGAAATGCGGGAGTTGAACTTAGGGGAACACAAACTC
>NW_021179322.1:0-640 GCF_002162155.2 Triticum dicoccoides | reverse complement strand
AGTTCAAATAAGTTTAAAAAACATTGAAGTGCCCTTGTAACAGATGAGTTCTCGTCCGAAACCCTGATACTTCGAAAGAGTTTGTCCAATTTGTACGTGACGTGCGTCAAGTTTTTGCTGTGACCCTCTCTACTCTTTTGCACATGCTATGCGGGTGAAATGATGATACCATGCCAAGTTTCAACATTTTCAGAATTCATTTTGTAGTGATTTTCAATTTCACGGTCATTTAGCTCTCTAAACAATTAGGTAAATGACCGAAAAACAACAAATGATGTTAGAACATGTTGGAAATTGATGACGTCGCTTTGAATGCTGCATACTGAACACAAAAGAAGTCCGGAGTTCAAATAAGTTTGAAAAACATTGAAGTGCCCGTGTAACAGATGAGTTCTCGTCCCAAAACCCTGATAATCCGAAAGAGTTTGTCCAATTTGTACATGAAGTGCGTCCAGTTTTTGCCGTGACCCTTTCTACTCTTTCGCACATGCTATGCGGGTGAAATGATGATACCATGCCAAGTTTCAACATTTTAAGAATTCATTTTGTAGTGATTTTCTATTTCACGGTCATTTAGCTCTCTAAACAATTAGGTAAATGACCGAAAAACAACAAATGATGTCAGAACATGTTGGAAATT
>NW_021179321.1:0-689 GCF_002162155.2 Triticum dicoccoides | reverse complement strand
TTGATGACGTCGCTTTGAATGCTGCATACTGAACACAAAAGAAGTCCAGAGTTCAAATAAGTTTAAAAAACATTGAAGTGCCCATGTAACAGATGAGTTCTCGTCCGAAACCCTGATACTCCAAAAGAGTTTGTCCAGTTTGTACACGAAGTGCGTCAAGTTTTTGCCGTGACCCTCTCTCCTCTTTCGCACATGCTATGCGGGTGAAATGATGATACCATGCCAAGTTTCAACATTTTCAGAATTCATTTTGTAGTGATTTTCAATTTCACGGTCATTTAGCTCTCTAAACAATTAGGTAAATGACCAAAAAACAACAAATGATGTTAGAACATGTTGGAAATTGATGACGTCGCTTTGAATGCTGCATACTGAACACAAAAGAAGTCCGGAGTTCAAATAAGTTTGAAAAACATTGAAGTGCCCGTGTAACAGATGAGTTCTCGTCCCAAAACCCTGATAATCCGAAAGAGTTTGTCCAATTTGTACATGAAGTGCGTCCAGTTTTTGCCGTGACCCTTTCTACTCTTTCGCACATGCTATGCGGGTGAAATGATGATACCATGCCAAGTTTCAACATTTTAAGAATTCATTTTGTAGTGATTTTCTATTTCACGGTCATTTAGCTCTCTAAACAATTAGGTAAATGACCGAAAAACAACAAATGATGTCAGAACATGTTGGAAATT
>NW_021179320.1:0-1281 GCF_002162155.2 Triticum dicoccoides | reverse complement strand
GCTAGTCAGCTGGCAGACTTATACATCTCCCGAATAGTGTCCCTCCATGGTGTTCCTTTGGAAATTAACTCGGATCGAGGAAGTCTTTTCACCTCTCGATTTTGGGAAAGTTTCCAAAATGCTATGGGAACTCGTCTCTCCTTTAGCACTGCCTTCCACCCTCAGTCGAGTGGTCAAGTGGAACGCGTCAACCAGATTCTAGAAGACATGCTTCGAGCCTCTGTTATCTCATTCGGGATGGACTGGGAGAAGTGCCTTCCATTTGCCGAATTCGCTTATAACAACAGCTATCAGTCTAGCTTGGGTAAAGCCCCTTTTGAAGTTCTCTATGGACGACGGTGTCGAACACCCCTTAACTGGTCAGAGACCGGGGAAAGACAATTCTTTGGCCCGGATATGATTCAGGAAGCAGAAGAACAAGTTCGTATCGTTCGTGAAAAGTTGAAAACAGCCCAATCTCGTCAAAAGAGTCAATATGACCGAAAACATAAGGCTATGACTTTCGAGGTTGACGAGAAGGCATATCTTCGGGTCACCCCTCTGAAGGGAACCCATCGTTTCGGTATCAAAGGCAAATTGGCTCCTCGTTACATTGGACCTTTTCGCATTCTCGCCAAACGAGGAGAAGTTGCCTACCAGCTGGAACTACCTCCGCATCTCTCCAGAGTCCACGATGTCTTCCACGTTTCTCAACTCAGGCGTTGCTTCTCGGATCCTATCCGTGAAGTGGACCACGAAACGCTTGATCTCCAAGATAATCTTACATATCGAGAGTACCCCGTTCGTATCCTCGATCAGGCCGAACGTATCACCCGACGTCAGAACATCAAGTTCCTCAAAGTACAATGGTCGCACCATTCTAAGGATGAAGCAACCTGGGAAAGGGAGGATCGTCTTCGACTTGAGTACCCCGCCTTCTTCCCGGAGGAACCCAAATCTCGGGACGAGATTCTTTTGAGTGGGGGTGAGTTGTCACACCCTAGCTAGTCATGCATTAGAGTGTTGCATCATGTTTACTCTTTCATCAGAAACTTGAAATGGGGATCTGTGAAACCCTCAGAATCATTTTGAAAATGACCCAAATAAAAATTTCTCCAAAAGGGTCCAAGAAAATGCTCATGTTGATCTCTGAAAATATTGGACAGAGATAAAAATCAAACCAATATTTTTAGTGGCTCATGGACATTTATTTTGGGCATTTGGAATTAATGCATAAATATTTGCTTTGGAAATATATTTCTATATATATTAATATATGTCCAAATATTATGCCAATTATAA
>NW_021179319.1:0-1114 GCF_002162155.2 Triticum dicoccoides | reverse complement strand
TACCGCACAGGAAGAAGCCTTCACGGTATTGAAAGATAAGTTGACACATGCTCCTTTACTCCAACTTCCTGATTTTAATAAGACTTTTGAGCTTGAATGTGATGCTAGTGGAATTGGATTAGGAGGTGTGTTATTACAAGATGGCAAACCTGTTGCATACTTTTCTGAAAAATTGAGTGGGCCTACTCTGAATTATTCTACTTATGATAAAGAATTATATGCTCTTGTTCGGACTTTAGAAACATGGCAACATTATTTATGGCCCAAAGAATTTGTTATACATTCTGATCATGAATCTTTGAAACATATTAAAAGTCAAGCTAAACTGAATCGTAGACATGCTAAATGGGTTGAATTCATTGAGACTTTCCCTTATGTCATTAAACACAAGAAGGGAAAAGAAAATGTTATTGCTGATGCATTGTCTCGTCGCTATACTATGCTTTCACAACTTGACTTCAAAATATTTGGTTTGGAGACCATCAAAGATCAATATGTGCATGATGCTGATTTTAAAGATGTAATGCAGAATTGTTAAGAAGGAAGAATGTGGAACAAGTTTGTCGTTAACGATGGATTTGTGTTTCGTGCTAACAAGCTATGCATTCCAGCTAGCTCCGTTCGTCTTTTGTTGTTGCAGGAAGCGCATGGAGGAGGATTAATGGGACATTTTGGCGTGAAGAAGACGGAGGATGTACTTGCTACACATTTCTTTTGGCCAAAGATGAGACGGGATGTTGAGCGTTTTATTGCTCGCTGCACTACATGTCAAAAAGCTAAGTCACGACTCAATCCTCATGGTTTATATATGCCTTTGCCTATACCTAGTGTTCCTTGGGAGGATATATCTATGGACTTTGTTTTAGGTTTACCTCGAACAAAGAAGGGGAGGGATAGCATATTTGTTGTCGTGGATAGATTCTCGAAAATGGCACACTTTATACCATGTCATAAAAGCGATGATGCTGTTAATGTTGCTGATTTGTTCTTTCGTGAAATTATTCGCTTGCATGGTGTGCCAAATACTATTGTTTCAGATCGTGATACTAAATTTCTTAGCCACTTTTGGAGATGTTTATGGGCTAAGTTGGGGACTAAACTGCTTTTTAGTACT
>NW_021179318.1:0-1024 GCF_002162155.2 Triticum dicoccoides | reverse complement strand
CCCCCCCTTTGGCCGGCCAGCCTCCCTCCTCTACTCCTTTATATACGGAGGCAGGGGCACCTCTAAACACACAAGTTGACACAAGTTGATCCACGTGATCGATTCCTTAGCCGTGTGCGGTGCCCCCTGCCACCATATTCCTCGATAATACTGTAGCGGAGTTTAGGCGAAGCCCTGCTGCTGTAGTTCATCAAGATCGTCACCACGCCGTCGTGCTGACGAAACTCTTCCCCGACACTTTGCTGGATCGGAGTCCGGGGATCGTCATCGAGCTGAACGTGTGCTCGAACTCGGAGGTGCCATAGTTTCGGTGCTTGATCGGTTGGATCGTGAAGACGTACGACTACTTCCTCTACGTCGTGTCATTGCTTCCGCAGTCGGTCTGCGTTGGGTACGTAGACAACACTCTCTTCTCGTTGCTATGCATCACATGATCCTGTGTGCGCGTAGGAAAATTTTTGAAATTACTACGAAACCCAACAGTGGCATCCGAGCCTAGGTTAATGATGTTGATGTTATATGCACGAGTAGAACACAAGTGAGTTGTGGACGATACAAGTCATACTGCCTCCCAGCATGTCATATTTTGGTTCAGCGGTATTGTTGGACGAGACGACCCGGACCAACCTTACGCGTACGCTTACGCGAGACCGGTTCCCTCGACGTGCTTTGCACAGAGATGGCTTGCGGGCGACTGCCTCTCCAACTTTAGTTGAACCAAGTATGGCTACGCCCGGTCCTTGCGAAGGTTAAAACGGAGTCTATTTGACAAACTATCGTTGTGGTTTTGATGCGTAGGTGAGATTGGTTCTTACTTAAGCCCGTAGCAGCCACGTAAAACATGCAACAACAAAGTAGAGGACGTCTAACTTGTTTTTGCAGGGCATGTTGTGATGTGATATGGTCAAGGCATGATGCTGAATTTTATTGTATGAGATGATCATGTTTTGTAACCGAGTTATCGGCAACTGGCAGGAGCCATATGGTTGTCGCTTTATTGTATGCAATGCAATCGCGATGTAAT
>NW_021179317.1:0-2276 GCF_002162155.2 Triticum dicoccoides | reverse complement strand
CGGTTGTTGATAAAACCTTGATGATTGTGGAAATGCTCAAGTTCTTGAGAGCACGCACAAGTGCTACGTCTTATCATCGGCACTAGCTGGGATTGCCCCAGATTTCCTCGGTTATGCTATAACCACTCCAACAGTGAATTCACTCTCTATTGTTGGGTTCTTCCCCAGTTACCAGAATCATTCCCAGCATTTGCATTTTGTTCCCAGCTTGCACCGCCAATGTGCCATTCTACCATGGGTCTCTTCCATTTCCGGTGATAAGCAAAATTCATCCATTACGTTGTCTTCAACAAGGTAATCCACATCATCCAAGTTTGAGTATGCCATTCTACCAAACCCCTCTAAATGATCGATTATGATTTGCCTTAAGCTGGTATAAAGAGTTTCAATGATCTCTGAATCAAAGGTAATTCTTTTGCCACTTAAGGGGAGATATCTACGAGTCACGGTTCCGAAGGTGTCTCGTTGTGGTATCATGGCAACTCAACTCCTCGCTACGTTGACAACCGATTACCACCTTCTTAAGTGTGGAATTGTTGTCCACCTAGTGAACCTTCGTCATCCGTTTCTTTCCACCCCTCTTGATGTGTATCTCGTGTCTCAACCCGAGAGATGGTCCTATGTCTCATTCCGTGAGTTGTTCGATCTTCAAGAAGATCGACCCTTCTAGAGTCTCCTTCTTCCCTCCATGTCATGTTGGCAGGATTTCTCAGAACAAGACATCAAGACAATGATGGTGAATGAATCAACGTTCAACTGAAGTGCAACCTGGATCGTGAGGATTATACTAGTTTGCGTTCCCCCCTCACCTTACCCTACGCTTGAATCTCGGGACGAGATTTTTGTTTAGTGGGGGTGAGTTGTCACAGCCCCAGTTCAGCCCTTGCTTGACTTTGCTTGTTCATCATGCCATCATGTTTAAATTCCAAAGAAATTTGAAATGGGGATTGTTGAAACCCTAGCACCAAATGAAATTTAACTAGGTTCAATAAAAATATTTTCAATAACCCAGAATGCCCTTTGGAAATGTTCATAATTTCTGTTAAAGGTGAAAACCTCTTCCAAGAATGATGAACATATTTATAGGCTATTCCTGGATTTTTGAATTAAATTATATAGTATTTGCATTTGGGCATTTAAATGCTATTAAATATTTCAAATGCTCAAATAATCATAAACTAAAATGTTTACTGTTGGATATATTCTAAACAGTAGCCATGATTAGTTTCATGATTTTTGAAAGTGTCTGAGTATTTTTAATAAAGCCCTAAATTTACAGAATAATAGAAAACTGAGATATTAGAAAAAAGGAGATAGAGAGAGAGGATACCTGGCCACTTACCCAGCCCAGCAGTGCGGCCCACCGGCCCAACTGCCAGTCGTCGTCTCCACCGCGCCAGTCGGACACCGAGCGCGGGCCCGACGCGCGCGCACGGCCGTGCTGCCACGCCACCTGCCTGCCTGCCTGCGTCCTCGGGACAGCGCAACACCGCGGGTCTTCCTCCTCGGTGCCGTCCCGATCGATCCGGCCTCCCATTCGCCCCCCCTACGCCTCCCCTCGCCCGTTCCCCGCCATGGCCGAAGCCTCCATGGACGCGCTGCCGTAACCCCGCACCCACAGCCACTGCCCCACCTCTCCGACGTGATCCCGAGCTCCGCCACGACGTCGTCGTCCTCTCCATCGAGTCACGCGGCGCCAGAAGCTCTGCTGCATCTCCAACGCCGCCGTTTCCGACCTCGGGTGCCGGTGATCCCCGCCGTCGATTCGCTGGACCCCGTGCCTCCCCTGCCTCGCCAGCAGCACCAGAAGAACCTCGATGAGCCGCTGCATCGTTTCCCCCATGCCCCGTTGCGTAATTCGCCCCCTAGCCGCATCAACCACCGGAGCCGAGAACTCCACGCCGCCGGCGATGTCGCCGCCGTCACTGCAGCCAGTAAGGCTCGAAACCGAGCACGGCACCGTGCTCCTAGCATCTTCAGGAGCTCGGTGAGCCCCTTAGCCATCCCCCCCGTTCCCTGTGGCCTCGCCCCGCTCGAACCCGTAGCTCCGGCCGTCGCCAAACACGTCGCCGGCGCCTTTTCCGGCGACCCCGAACCCAACTACCTGCACCACTCGCCGCGGGCCACTCCCAGCTATCCATAGCGCCCAACGGCGCCCCGAACGGTGCCCTGTACGTGAAACCCGCACCTGCACCGCCGCGTTTAGCCTCGCCGGCGGCTAAACGCCGGCGAGTTGACCCCGCCGACCAGGGGGTTTGACCCTTTGACCCCCCCTG
>NW_021179316.1:0-1416 GCF_002162155.2 Triticum dicoccoides | reverse complement strand
TAGGGATATGTATATGCAGTAACCCGAATGTTGTTCGGAGTCCCGGATGAGATCCCGGACGTCACGAGGAGTTCCGGAATGGTCCGGAGGTAAAGATTTATATATGGGAAGTCCTGTTTCGGGCATCGGGACAAGTTTCGGGGTTATCGGTATTGTACCGGGACCACCGGAGGGGTCCCGGGGGCCCACCGGGTGGGGCCACCCATCCCCGGGGGCCACATGGGCTGTAGGGGGTGCGCCTTGGCCTACATGGGCCAAGGGCACCAGCCCCACAAGGCCCATGCGCCTAGGGTTTCCAAGGGGGAGGAGTCCTACTAGTGGAAGGCACCTCCTAGGTGCCTTGGGGGGGAGGGAAACCCCCCTAGGCCGCCGCACCCCCTAGGAGATTGGATCTCCTAGGGCCGGCCACCCCCCCTTGGCACCCCTATATATAGTGGGGGGAGAGGAGGGACTTCATACCTTGAGCCCTGGCCTTTGGTTGCCTCCTTCTCCCTCCCCAACACCTCCTCCACCTCCTTATAGCTTAGCGAAGCTCTGCCGGAGTACTGCAGCTCCATCAACACCACGCCGTCGTGCTGCTGCTGGTGCCATCTCCCTCAACCTCTCCTCCCTCCCTTGCTGGATCAAGAAGGAGGAGACGTGGCTGTTCCGTACGTGTGTTGAACGCGGAGGTGCCGTCCGTTCGGTGCTAAGGTCATCGGTGATTTGAATCACGTCGAGTACGACTACATCATCACCTTGCAAGCTTCCGCACGCGATCTACAAGTGGTATGTAGATGCAAACTCTCTCCCTAGACTCGTTGCTTAGATGAACTCATAGATGGATCTTGGTGAAACCGTAGGAAAAATTTTAATTTTCTGCAACGTTCCCCAACAGTGGCATCATGAGCTAGGTCTATACGTAGTTCTCTTTGCACGAGTAGAACACAACTTTGTTGTGGGCATGGATTTTGTCATCTTACTTGCCTCTACTAGTCCTTTCTTGCTCAACGGTATTGTGGGATGAAGCGGCCCGGACCAACCTTACACGTACACTTACGTGAGACCGGTTCCACCGACTGACATGCACAAGTTGCATAAGGTGGCTGGCGGGTGTCTGTCTCTCCCACCTTAGTTGGAGCGGAATCGATGAACAGGGCCCTTATGAAGGGTAAATAGAAGTTGACAAAATCACGTTGTGGTGATTCGTAGGTAAGAAAACGTTCTTGCTAGAACCCAATTGCAGCCACGTAAAAGATGCAACAACAATTAGAGGACGTCTAACTTGTTTTTGCAGCGATTGATCATGTGATGTGATATGGCCAGAAGTTGTGATGAATGATGAATTGTGATGTATGAGATCATGTTCTTTGTAATAGGATTCACGACTTGCATGTCGATGAGTATGACAACCGGCAGGAGCCATAGGAGTTGTCA
>NW_021179315.1:0-3044 GCF_002162155.2 Triticum dicoccoides | reverse complement strand
CCTTGAATAAAACTCCTCCAGCACGGCCCAACATTGGTTTTACCATTTGCCACCTAGCCTTTTTCTTTCCCTTGAGTCGGCCGGCTCAAGGGTCATCTTATTTTAACCCCCCCGGGCTAGTGCTCCTCTGAGTGTTGGTCCAACCGAGCGATGTCCGGAGCTACCAGGGGCAACTCTGGGCTGGCCCACCCGACGTCTTGCTTATCCGGTGTGCCCTGAGAACGAGATATGTGCAGCTCCTATCGGTATTTGTCGGCACATCTGGGTGGCTTTGCTGGTCTTGTTTTACCATTGTCGAAATGTCTTGTAACCGGGATTCCGAGTCTGATCGGGTCTTCCCGCTAGAAGGAATATCCTTCGTTGACCGTGAGAGCTTGTGATGGGCTAAGTTGGGACACCCCTGCAGGGTTATGAACTTTCGAAAGCCGTGCCCGCAGTTATGGGCAGATGGGAATTTGTTAACGTCCGGTTGTAGAAAACATGAAGTTGACCTTAATTAAAATACATCAACCGCGTGTGTAACCGTGATGGTCTCTTTCCGGCGGAGTCCGGGAAGTGAACACGGTGTTGGAGTTATGCTTGACGTAGGTTGTTTTAGGATCACTTCTTGATCATATTTTTATCGACCGTGCTTTGCCTTCTCTTCTCGCTCTCATTTGCGTATGTTTAGCCACCATATATGCTAGACGCTTGCTGCAGCTCCACCTCATACCTTTTACCCTACCCATAAGCTTAAATAGTCTTGATCGCAAGGGTGCGAGATTGCTGAGTCCCCGTGACTCACAGATACTTTGAAAACCAGCTTGCAGGTGCCGATGTGTCCGTGCAGATGACGCAACCAAGCTCAGGAGGAGCTCTATGAAGATCATGTCCTTTATGTTGTTTCGTTCTAGTTGATCAGTAGTGGAGCCCAGTTGGGGTCGGTCGGGGACTTTGTCGCATTTGGGGTTCTTCTTTTATTTTGGTTCCATAGTCGGACCTTGATTGTATTTGGATGTTGTAATGCTTTATTCATGTCTTGTGTGAAGTGGCGATTGTAAGCCAACTATGTATCTCTTTTCCCTTATGTATTACATGGGTTGTGTGAAGATTACCTCACTTGCGACATTGCTTTCAATGCGGTTATGCCTCTAAGTCGTGCTTCGACACGTGGGAGATATAGCCGCATCGAGGGCGTTACACCTTGCGACTTAACATCAAGAGCCAGGGCGGGTAACCACCCAAATGTAATCTTACCCTGCACACAAGTAGATCACAAGAACCCTTGGCGGTTTACATGGCCTGTGCAGTAAGGGTGATAACCCAATCCTTAGAAGCCAATGCTTCCACATAGATGATGATTGTCATAAGCTGGCAACTTATAGTCAAAAGTCAAGCCGGGTTTAAACAAAACCACACTTATATGCTTCAGATATGAGCAAAAAGTATCAAAATCCAAAAGATTGTTTGCAAAAACTTAAACCAAATAAAAATGGAGGTTTCTGATTCGAATACGATCAGTAAAACGTTCCAAAGGGGTTAAGCTAGGATTCGAATACGATCATGTAGCCCCCAGTGGCTTTGGCATTGCGCTGATTAAGAGGGTACCGACAGCTATGTTCTCTTTGGTTCGAATACGACCTATGTTTGAACAAGAAGCCCCCAAATGACCTTGAGAGGTTTTTAATGACCTTGATTCAAATACGATCCAAGTCGGACCCAAAAGGGGTTAAGCTATGATTCGGATATGATCAAGAAGCCCCCTAGTGAGTTTGGCTTTGTGCCGATCAAAAGGGTTACAACAGCTATGTTCTCTTTGGTTCGAGTACGACTTATGTTTGAACAAGAAGCCCCCAAGTGACCATATAAGTTTTGGCATTGCGCCAATCAAGAGGGTATTGACAGCTATGCTCGATGAGCAGGAAGCCCCCAAGTGATCATAATAAGATAAGTTGTAAGGCAGGATACCCATGTTTGAATCACGCATCATGGCAGCAAGTTCTCTTTGGCAACCATTAATTTGTCTGAGAACTCGAACTTACGAGAGATTAATTCTTTTTGAACCGGAACTTTAAACCGGATTTGAGAGCTTCAAGCTTTGTGGGAAACAGGTTTACCTTGAACCGGATTTTTTCTTTTAAGCCGGAAATTTCCTGACGACCTTTAAATATTCGTCAAAAAAACAGTAGCCTCCGGGGCCGGGCTATTTTTTCTTCCAATGACCCGGAGTTCTTGAATCTGCCTTAAACTGGCAATCATTTACTGAGTCATGTCATCATAGCCCCCTAGTCTCGAGGCGACTTGAGGAGTTGGCTTGAGATTCTTCATAATTAACCGTGATATAGACCGGTTTGAATCCTGCATGGGACAACTTGCAAACCGGAGTAATTGCCCTTGTATAGAAAAAGCAATATATAATATAAAAATATACTAGATGGATTTCACCTAGTGCCTCAGGTCGGCAATTATGACCGCGGAGTTGATGATCACCATGGTGAAACTGGAATCAATTACGGCCGAGTCAGCCGGGGGTTCTGACAGATCTGTCGGCCGTGGCGTTTTAAACTGGTGTGGACGGGAGAGTCGACCGCGGCATTGTAAACCGGTGCGGTCGCGAGAGACGGCCACGATGTTGCAAGCCGGTGCAGCCGTGAGAGACGTCCACGACGTTGTAAGCTGGTGCGGGAGTCCGTTGAGTAACGATGACCACCTGTGCCAAAAAATGTTGGCGTGCCTCCATCTCTGCGGTATAATATCACTTTTTGTCATAAATAATTGCCCTGCATAAACAATATTGCAAACCAAGGCAAAGATAAACTTGTTTTTTGACAAAAACAACATGTGCTAATAAATCAAACTTGGATGTATAGCACCTGATTTGTTTGGATGATGGATGATCCGTTTATCGCGACAGAGGTGGCTCAGGCAGACCAGCGACTCATTATAGTTCTGACAACTCAGGCAGACTGGGGACTTAATATAACCCCAGCGGCTCAAAGCGGCAAGGGAGGCTCAACGTGGCTCTGGCGGGTTGACGTAGCAGCGAGACGGAGGCATCACCAGGG
>NW_021179314.1:0-6116 GCF_002162155.2 Triticum dicoccoides | reverse complement strand
AAGGTTGAGACAAAAAAAAAACCGGACGAAAGTCAGTCCCTTAAGAGTAGAGATACTGCATCCGTTCCAAGATAAGTTATAAGTTTCTTTAAGTCAAAGTTCTTTTGTTGGAGATTGCTTGATAGGACGCTACCATGCAACAGTGTCCTAGCGAACGGCATATCTAGACAAGCAGTCTTTGTCCGGCGTGTAAAATTCACTGAAAGGCATCAAACATGATAGCTTCCTTTCCTCGAGTTGTGGAAAATGGGAACAATTGGGCATTCAACCTTCTATTGGTACAACCTACATGTTGAAGAACGAGAAAATCGGCTATTTGCCGCTTTTAATATTGGGCTTCTCAAAATTGCCACTCTCAAGGTTGGCTTCGCAAAAATGTCACCCAACCCGTGTGCATTTTGATTACCATGCCACTTCCTCTTTGCCATTGTTTTCCTTTTTCTTTTCCCATTTCTTGGCACCTCAAAGGACCAAACTACCCCTAGGCTGTGCGCATGTACTAGTTTGTTTTGCATCCAACTTGAAACAATGCCATTCAGCGCACGCCGCCCGCCAAGATTACTGCATGTTCACGGGCGTTTAAGGACATGAAGTCGCTGCGGCACCTCTCTAGCATGTTGTGCGGCAAGCTGCTCCGGCACGCAGGCAAGGGCGAGCCGTGGTTGCTCGCGCAGGGCGTGGGTGGCGAGCTGCGGCGGCTCATGCATGCATCAGCGAGGCGACGGCGAGCTGCGCCGGCTCGTGCCGACGTGGACGAGCACCGGTGGCGAGCTACGGGGGCTTGAGCAGGCATAAGCGAGGCGACGGTGAGCTGCTACGCCGGGACCCGGCCCGTAGGCTTGGACGAGGAACGCCGGGCAGCGGCAAGCTGCGCTTGCTGGCGTAGGCGTGGGCGAGCTAGGGGGCTCGCAGAGGAATCATCGAGCTACAGTGGCGGGCTACGGTGGAGACAAGGATGAGCGCCTCATGGCCTCGGATCAATCCGACCTAACCAGTCCACACACGCGCATCAAACAAGGTTGAAATATCCCGGGGTAGTTTGGTCCCTTCAGGTGTTAGGAAATGGGAAAAGAAAAAGAAAAACAATGAAAAAGTGAAAATGGCATGATAATCAAAGTGCACATGGGTTGAGTGGCATTTTTGCGAAGCCAATCTTGAAAGTGGCAATTTTGAGAAGCATATATGTGGAGTGCACCTTTTTAGCGCCATTCAATTGTATTTCAACCGTCGGTGATGGTCGTCCTTCACCTTCTCCTCCTAGTTTACCAAGGTCTCGGAGGAGGAGAAGAGGATGGACGACCCCCTAAGACAACAGTCGGTATCCTTCTCTCGGATCATCTCTCATCTCTCAAATGGTTGTATATATGATGTACGCACTCACTCACTGTATTTTGATAGTCGTTGATGGTCATCATCCACCATCTCCTCCAGCTTTACAATGGTCTCGGAGGAGGAGGAGAAGAGGAAAGACAACCATGTACGAAAAAAGTCGGTATCCTCCTTTCAGAACATCTCCCATCTTAGTGTGTCAACAATGGAAGGCTATCAGATTGATTAATAGTGAGCGATTCTCCACCCAAAGGAAAGATTAAGCTACCAGTAGCCATTACTGCAGAAATGCCTAGTAGTGGAGGGTGCCTAAAGCCCAACAGTGGCGAGCGAGGCTCATTGGGCCGCCCGCCATTGACCTCCTACCACTGCTAAGGGGTCATCAGTGGCGGGCGCTCGCCCGCCACTAGTAGGGCCCTAGCAGTGGCAAGCAGCGCTATATGCCCGCCTGTGTTGTCCATCTCGTAGCAGTGGCAGGCATCCATACCCTATGGCGGGCAACGCTGCGCGCCCGCCAGTACTCTGTGTGGTTTGAGCAGCAGCCCTTGTTAGTGCCCGCCACTGATTGATGCGCGAGGCTAGAATGAAAATCGCTACCGTTGCAACATATATTATGAAGCCACAACAACGTTAGATGATACAAATAGGGGACAATTATCAATTAAATGCGAGCAAATCAGGAATAAAACTAGTGGTAATCAGTTAAAATAAAGAACGAGGTGTACATTAAGAATAAACGAGTTACACAAAATACATGGTCATCAACTGCATAGTGCATGACATCAAATATCTTTAGTCACGGTTTCAGTTTTGCCCACTGCAATGCACTAGGTAAGGCTCTTTTGTTGGTTGGACGCGTCTTCTTCGGAGTTATAGAATAGGTCGGACGATAAGCAGACCTCCTTGTTTATGATAGCCGCGAACTTGACTTGTTGTTCTTTGAGCACTAAGCCAACTTTGGGCTGATTGTTTTGTACTTCTTGACACCATTCGAGGATTTCATCATGATGATTTAACATTTTCGCGGACCGTATGAATTCTTCCATGTGAATGCAGGTGTAGAAGCCACAAGTCAAACTAGTCGGCGGTTGTTGCATACAAGATAGAGTGTTCCATCTAAAGGCAATCATTTGCTTTCCACTTGTAGTTTTTCTCAACCGTGTGGCCTCCTATAGTATTCCAATCAAAAAGACAATCATCGAGAAGGTACTTCAGGAGGGAACAATATTTTTCCAGGCTCTTCATGGAATCCAACACGTAACAATTACACCTTTGCGGTCGGCACTAGGAGAACCCAATGGTTGCTGCGCAACAGAGAATAAACATACCACACGGACATGACAAAGTTACAAAATTTGAGACGTGAAAAATATATGAAGGAAAGGTACAAAAGAGAAAGCGTAGGCCAAAGAATGACGTACATGGGTCGGTACGGCACGGGGAGGAAGTTTTTTAACCTTGTTCTATTGCATGAAATCCAGAAGGTAGCTCCTCATGCATCGCCTCCCTTCCTCATTTTTTAGTTTTCCTCATTCATGAGATAAGGGTCGGCTATGATGACACCAGAAATTTTCTTGCTTCTTAACTCAGTGGCTTGAAAAAGCGCCCATAGCCTCATAGACAAGTTTCGATACTATAGAATCCGAACATATAGAAGATCTCTTTGAAATCTATGTATATTTTGTCCCCGCTGAATTTTTCAAAAAAAGGTATGTCCCTTTGGCACCTTCGTAGTGTGGTGTGTTGGGTTAACGATGGATCCCTGTTTATTATTGGCAAGCTCTGATTCCACAATTTTGTCATGTAGAATCTTCATCTCAAGCCTCAGGTGATCGTACGCTTTGTCTGATAGCATTCTCTGGCCCAGGATATAGACATGTGCTTTTGGGTTGTTAGCACATTGTTCAAATGCCAAGGACTTCTTGAGTGCCTTCTTTACCGGTGGTCTGCCATTTGCATGTGTGGTGGCAAAAGTTTTTGCCTTAGTATTCATTTTCATAGCCTTTAGATGTGTGTTTCTTTTTTCCACTGTTTGGACGGAAACGGGCGGACAGGACATCACTTCTTGTTCCACCACATTCTTCAATGTTGTTGGAGTAAACTTTGGTTGTTTGCAAGGTTGCGTCTCAGGATGGGCTGGCGACGTCTCCTCGTCTCCATCATAATTACGATTTTGTGATTCTTCAAGCATGTGCTCTTCCTGCGCATCCTTAGCCGATACAGGGTTGCAAAGACCTAGAGGAGATTGTGTAGGTGGTGGTCCAACACCGTGGATGTTGGGAGATTGTGATGGTGCTGCAATGCCGGGGATGGTCGGAGACGGTGTCCTGTTTGGGATGGCTTTTCCAGTATGATATGCATTGCAGGCCACTTGAGGTAACCAGCAAAGCATTCCGAAAGGGACTGTGGCTCATCACCCTGTTATATAATGTTATGTGGCAGAATCAAATTGTGGTATTCTGGGAACGCCCTAAACAAAGAAATCTTCCGCATGTTCTCATTTAATTTGCTGTCATGCATGACATTTCCTGTAAAGAATACCTTTTGCAACCTTCAACAAGTCGCCACTAGTACTAACTCTAGCTAGGAGAGTGCAAGGAATTTCTACCTCCAACGAATGTGGTGACCCACCATGACCATGAATGACATTACTGACCGAGGGGCTTCTGAAGATCTTTGTGGGAGCAAGGGCCGGCTGCGTATCCACCATTTCTTGCATATTTTTCGACCCTTTTGACTAAATATGCTTCTGAACCTCTGCTAGAAAATCAGGTAAGACTTCCTTTAACCTTTCATTGACTAACTTATCTATTTTGTCTCTGTCCCTTCTTTCTTTTTCCGACTTAGTCGTCATTTTCTTGGGGGGATAGTAGGCATCCCACAAAGTACTGCCGGCACCGAGCTTACGGCCTCGTGTGGGCTCTCTCTTCCTGTTGAGGGTGTACAGAATTGGGTCGGATGACCACCTGGGGGCATCTGGCGACTCTACAGAGCTTGGTGTGTTTTGGGTAAAATTTGCCGGCATGAGCGAACTAATATCATTTAGAAACTGGTCCTAAACATATATATGATGGAAAGTGTGGTTGTATAGGCTAATTACGTACCGCTCTTTCGGCCGCCGTCGCCACCGCAGGGTCTTCAAAGTAGTAGAGTTCGGTTTCTTTATGAAGCACTGCTAGGGATCAGAAATATTTCTTGGCACACGGAGCCAGGATATTACTGAAGGGTGTCGGTTGACCTTGTTAAATTCGGATGTATCTTTTCGAGTAGATGATTTTTCATATAAAAAACTTTTTCATCCGAGTTTGTACGCAAAAGTTATGCCCATTTTTACAAATTCTCGAGAGATTTTGCAAAAAAGTCGAAAATTCATGTTTGTAAATTTTGCTAACAACTAGACCACATATCACATGGGAATCTTATTTTCTTTTTTTTGACATTTCTATCATTTTCTTTTATTTTTTTTAAAACTGAAAAAGCGCTCCGGGGGGTGCATTCGGGCGAATGTTTGGGCCAAGTTACTAATGGCGCACCGTGGCATGGTGCGCCATTACTAGTTCAACTAGTAATGGCGCACCACTCCCACGGTGCGCCATTAGTAGTTTTGAAAAAATTAATTTTTTTACGCCATTAGTAGTTTTAAAAAAAATATTTTTTTTTTACTAATGGCGCACCGTGGACGTGGTGCGCCATTAGTATTTGCACACTAATGGCGCACCAACACATGGTGCGCCATTAATATATAGTAATGGCGCACCACATGTCTGGTGCGCCATTAGTGTCAATTTCATCTATAGCCCTTTTCCTAGTAGTGCACGGTGTCCAAACTTTCTCAGAATCATCAATTTTTTTTTCTCCAAAACATCATATTTGGTAGCTCTAGTAATGTTGTTGTGAAAAATGCTGGCCCGGGCCCCAGCTCGCCCCTGCCTCCATCACTGCAAATAAGTCCATAGTATGCCCCATGGAGAGAAATATAACCAATATAACTTGGTGCATACAGTAATGAATATATAGTGTCAAGTTTCAAGAGCGTGTGGTCTCCTCGAATGCAATATATAAAAACAAAGCAAATGGTAAACTCATCTTTTTCAAACAATGGCATCATGTGAAATGCCCATAATGAGTATCCATCCGACCTGTCAGCTAAGTCAGCTACCATGTCATCCTAACAAGTGCATCTGTTGGTTCATGATTTATTAAAAAATGTACCCTTTTGCGAACAGTGAGAAACTCTACCTAGGCACTCAATTTTCTTGAGATGGGCCTAAGGAAATTGATCAGATGGGAGTACTTTCTTTTATACTGTATATATGTATAAAACTAAGCAAAACTGTAATGTTTTGTGGATTACTTCTCAATACTATTTAACACATATAAGTTTCAAGTTTCTGACTTAATATTTAAAACAACATCAGTACTAATTTATTTTTAAGTTTGATTGAAGGTTCGCCCAAAGCATTACTTTCCATGGACAGGAAAGATACATGTTTTCAAGACCAATTAGTTCAATTAACATGTGATTCTACTTGGTGTATCAGAAAATTCAAGAAAGATTGAGGTGTTTAAAAAATATAGATTTAAGCATGTGATGAGAAATCGAAGCTCAGTCTTAGCCTTTGATAGCAGATTGATATGATCCAAGGTGAGAGGACCTTTAAGTGTACATAGGTCAAGAATTAGCATATGACCATATCTGACGATTAGTAGCATAGTTCATAGAAATGACTCACATGGACAACAACATATATAAAACTTTAATAGCATCCAGATCATCTTTCACGACA
>NW_021179313.1:0-1746 GCF_002162155.2 Triticum dicoccoides | reverse complement strand
GCTGTATCTTAAATCACACATACAGATCTCAGTGCTTAAGGTCGGCTTCAATGAAACAACCCACCATGTACTCCTACATGGCCTCTCATCGATACCTTTACCAAATCGTGTTCACCACACCACTCTCATTACCGACATAATCATTTCACTCTAGCCCATCACCCAGATGAACCAGACCTGACACGACTCTAAGCATAGCAGGCATAGCAAGGTAGGAACAACACATACATATGGCTCAATCAACTCCTACACATGCTAGTGGGTTTCATCTAGTTACTGTGGCAATGACAGGTCATGCAGAGGAAATGGGTTCAACTACCGTAGCACACAGCAGTTTGAAACGCGTTGTCTTAATGCAGTAAAAGAGAGCAGGAGCAAGAACATGGGATTGTATCGATATGATCAAATGGTTGGTTGCTTGCCTGATGGTTCGATGCACTGATACAGTTCTTCGTTAGGGTAATCACGGTACTCCTCGGGGGCAGATCCTGCCGCAAAGAACACCGATACACAACCATCACCAAACAATGTGCAACAATATGATGCATGCAAGAAACATAGCAATATGAGTGTGTTGGGCTAATGCAACTAAGACCAGAAGGGTTTGAACCAATTTGAATCAAAGATTCAAATTTTCAAACGCAAACATGGCCCTTTAAAGTGTTTTTCCTTGTTCTGCATTAAACATCAAGTTAACTTGTTTAATCATGCATGAAAATAGTACAGATGGATAGATTGGATTTTTCTGATCATTTTTCATATATAATTTGTCTGATTTGGAGTTACAGAATAAAAGTTATGAATTTTTAAAGTTTAAACTATATTCTGGAATTTCCTATATTAGATTAATTCCAGAAAATCAATTATGGCGTCAGCCTGACGTCAGTGTGACGTCAGCAGGTCAACGGAACACGTCCAGGTCAAACCTGACAGTGGGTCCCGCGTGTCAGTGTGATTAGTTTAATTAAAGTTTAAATAAAACTAAACCTGTTTAATTAACAGGGCTGGGCCCCACCTGTCATTGACTCAGGGGAGTCAACCAGGGCCCACCCGTGGTCAAACCCGGGTCGGCTGCACCGGCGTTTAGCCGCCGGCGAGCCCGACGCGGCGGCGGAAGTGGTTTTGGCCGTTTCGGCCACCAAATGGGTCGCGGAGACCACCGGAGTGGAGCTGAGGACGAGCCGCAGCTCTTGGTGGAGTCCGTTGGGGTCGGGGTGGCCGGAGTTGGCGCCGGCGACGACTTTGGCGGCCACCGGGGTTCGGCCGAAGATGAACTTGACGCTAGAGGGGTCGGTGAGGCTCGGGGAGTGGCTAGTTAGGTGCTAAGTGACACGGTGAGTATGATGGACACCAGTTTGTGGCCGGAGGGTGACCGGGAGCACGTCGGCGATGAGCTCCACGGCGGTGGGTGCGGTTGAGCTCCGGGAGGTTGCTACACGGCTCGGGAGCAAGAACGGAAGGGAGGGGAAGATGGCTAAGCTCACAGTGAGTGCGACGAAGCCCTTGGTGTGGTCGGAGATGAACCGGAGCGACGACGGCGTTGAAGGGGATCTCCGGCGACGGCGGTTCGGGCGAGGTCGTTGCGGTGGACTCGGGCGTTGCGAGCGCTCGGGGCTCGGCTGCTCGATGAAGTGGACAGCGGCGGAGCTCCTGGACACGATGAGAGGACGCACGGGTGGCGGGGAGCACGGCTACGACGAAGGCACGGCGATGGTGGCGTCGGCCATGGCGGGGGAGCGCGAGGGG
>NW_021179312.1:0-998 GCF_002162155.2 Triticum dicoccoides | reverse complement strand
TCACTGCTCCTATTTAACAAAAAAACACATGGCGGGCCCATAACCCACAGTTCCACAGGATCGAAACCTGACTGTCCTGTACACCCCCCTATTCCCTAAGTTATTCCTCGTGCGTGGCCTCGTATGTAATTCACGGGCCACCGTCCTAGTGATCTATTCTGGTATCAGACGCAATACTTACTCTCGCTACTCTGAACCCCTTTCTCACTCTGGTTCAGGCTTCGAGCAACTAGCTATCCGCTTGGAGCCTCTTATGGTACCTTCGTACCTTACTCTCGAGGTATTTCATATGTTCAACTCGAGAGATAATCTTATACTCATTCCTGGGTTAACCCCAGATTGTTTCCCTCAGAAGCATTATGTCGTAGTGAGCTGCCCCTTATCCTTTCGTAAGAACGATGGAGTTCCCGAAGAAATGATGACAAGTTTATCAGGATGCATTGGAATAAAGAATGGAAGACATCAAAGAAAGGGATTAACTTCTTCGAGAAGATCCGTTAGAATATCGTAACCAGAACTTTCCCCCTTACTCCCCTCTTAAATCTCGGGACGAGATTTCTTGTAGTGGAGGAGAATTGTGACGCCCGGATAATTAAGCTACAGTAATTCTCTGCTAATGGTGCCACGTCACTTCAATTATTGTTTCTACTCTCACGTTAGTTCGAAATCAATTCAAATTCAAATTCAAAATCAAGCAAACAATAAAAGTTTTCAAATATTAAAACTAAAATGTTCGGAGTGAACCAAATATTGCATAGGTAATTATGGTGGAGAAGCCACACTTTTATAAAATAGCTAAATGCTCTAAAGTAAATAAACAGTAGCTAAAACCAGTAATTAAATTCGTTTTATAATATATAAAATGTTAAACTAAATTGTTTGGGCGCCCAAGTTATTGTGGCATTAGAATAAGTAGTAATACAATTTTAGGAACTAATTTTATAATTTATAAAACTAACATAAATAGTAACAAAAGGGAAAAAAGGAAAATAATAAAA
>NW_021179311.1:0-1024 GCF_002162155.2 Triticum dicoccoides | reverse complement strand
AAGGGGGGGCTTGCCTGGTTGCTCTGGCAAGAGAGAGGGTCGTCAACTCCGTAGTCGAACTGGTCAGCAGCAGCGTCGGTCTCGTAGTCTACCGGAGAGAAGAGGGGGAAGAAATAATGAATACAGAGCAAACAAAGCACCACAAAATATATCAAGGCAATACGCGGTGTTCGGTGTGCCCTAACGCGGTAGTAGGTGATACCGGTGAAGGGGGGAAAACCCCCGGGAAAGTATTCCCGGTGTTTCGTGTTTTCGGGCAGAGGAGCCGGAGGGGGAAAGTTGCGGGTTCGATAGGTTAGGGGTGTGTGGCGGACGAACGGACCGCGTATCCGGATTCGTCTCGTCGTTCTGAGCAACTTTCATGTAGAAAGTATTTTAATCCGAGTTACGGATTAAAAGATATGATTTTCTAAAGATTTTATTAATTTCTGGAATTTAATTAATTATTTAATTAATTCGAAAAACAGATTAATGACATCAGCATGATGTCATGCTGAGATCAGCAGTCAATAGAGTTGACGTGGTCAACCTGACATGTGGGTCCAGTGGGACCCACCTGTCATTCTCTGTTTAGGTTAATTACAGATTAGTTAATTTAATTACTATTTAATTAACCTAACTAGTTAACTAAATTAATTAAACCGGATTAATTAACTTAATTAATTCATTAGATAATTATTTAATTAATAATTAATTTTATTAAATCATTTTTATTTTTATTAATTATATTTATTTTAATTACTTTTAATATATTTTTTGTTATATATTTTTATTTTTTATTTTTTTTTAATCCCTCTTTTTTTTTGTTCTGGGGCGTGGGCCCCATGTGTCTGTGGCCCAGAGGGGCCTTAGCGGGCGTCGGTGTTGGCGGGTTCGGGCGCAGGCGCACCCGAACGGGCGCAGGCGCACCCGAACGGGCGCTCGCCCGTTGAGGGTGCAGCGGAACGAGGCCGCATGGGAGGCACGAGCGCTCGCGCGCGGCAATGGCCGGCGGAGGTCGGCGGCGGTAGCAGCGGGCGACGCG
>NW_021179310.1:0-1291 GCF_002162155.2 Triticum dicoccoides | reverse complement strand
CATAATATTTTTGTGTGTTCGATGACACGTTCATAACATCACCTCACTTTGGAGAAACTTGTTATTTCATGTGATTTGATCATATGCATGGGTGCATGTTATTGATTTCCATGCTGTTGGAAATGGACACACTTGTGATGATAATCACCCTCATGTGCCTTGCATGCATACCGGCAGGAACCCGGGAAAACCTCTGCCTTGGGTAGGCATGAGTTTGTCGCCGGTCTCCGTCGGGACGGTTATGTCTGGTATGACATGGCAAGGTGATATGAGTGGTGACTGTTGGATGAAATATATTCGTCATGCTAATCATGCAGGGAATACTTAAACCTCCTGAGTCGACCGTAGATCGAGTCTTGTGCCAGTAACCCCCATACTTGTTTCGTACTACCACTCGTCTCTACAGCAAGTAGAGTACGGTTCAGTAAGTTGTCAACCTCTTTCTAGCACACACCGTACAGAGAGGCCATGGTGGAAGATACCGGTTGTAGCTGGTAGGCAGGCCACCTGGTCCGGGGGCATGGGTGTTTCCGGTTGGGACCGAGAGGGGAGGCCACCCCTTAGAGCGCGCGATATAAATTTGATCCCATGCTACGCGAGGTTGTAGCCTCCCCACTTAGAGTTTTCTTAACAGGTGTTGTGGGTGATTCCAGACACGTGTGAGATAAGCTGGTGTGTGCAAGTTAGGTGTGTTTTGAACAAAAAGACCGTAGACGGAATTAGTCCCGATGGACTAAAGAAATCCGTTACTCGTGGGTAAAGAGTACACCCTCTGCAGAGATTAAACCTATTCGAATAGCCGCGTCCATGGTTAAGGATTACAGTCTGGGATGGGTCAAGTGTCGGTCTTAGTGTGGGTCTTCGGAGGTGAAACTGTTAACCAGAAATGGAATTACTACTTGTGACTTGTGATAACTATGATTATTATTATTGTTGACTAACCCGTGATATTATTGTTATTATCGAGTATCTCTGGGATGGTTCTACCTTCGGGATATTCACTATGATTGTTTATTTTAAAGCCCTTTATGTGGTGTCGCTCAGACGCCCGACTGTGGCATTTCTTTTAAAGCCCTTTATGTGGTGTCGCTCAGACGCCCGACTGTGGCATTTCTTTTAAAGCCCTTTATGTGGTGTCGCTCAGACGCTCGACTGTGGCATTTCTTTTAAAGCCCTTTATGTGGTGTCGCTCAGACGCCCGACTGTGGCATTTCTTTTAAAGCCCTTTATGTGGTGTCGCTCAGACGCCCGACTGTGGCATTTCTTTTAAAGCCCTTTATGTGGTGTCGCT
>NW_021179309.1:0-1140 GCF_002162155.2 Triticum dicoccoides | reverse complement strand
CTGGAGGAGCTGGGCCAGGCTCTGGTGGGCTGCACGGGTGAGGCCAGGTAACTTCCTTCTCTCTCTCTCTTTTATTTCTATTTCAGTTCTGTTTTCTTTTATTTAATCTGTTTTGCCACTGTTTGAATTTAAAAAATAATTCAAACAATGCCAAAAACTCCTCTGAAAATATTTATGCTGCTTAATGGACTTTTCCAAAAGCACATAAAATGTTTCAGGGTATTTGGAAATATATTCTATACAAGTTATGAATATAGTTCCAAATGCAAATATAGTAATGATTTAAATTCAGTGCTCAGAATATTCCTCAAAAATGTTCATTATTTTTGGTTTGGTGCAAAACCCTTGCCAAAATATAACCAACATTATTTAAGGCCATTTTGAAAACATTGAATGCATTTTCCAGGGTTCTTTGCCCCTCTTTTATTTAAGTTTTTGAGGCTTCCAGAATTCCTCAGTTCAAGTTTCAGAAATTTAAATGTGGTGCCTGGATGAAGATGCAACTATTTACAAACAATAATCTAGGGCTGTGACAACTCACCCCCACTAAACAAAAATCTCGTCTCGAGATTCAAGCGTAGGGTAGGATGAAGGGGAAATGCAAACTAGTACAATCTTCACGATCCAGGTTGCACTTCGAATGAACGTTGATTCGATCACCATCATTGTCTTGTCGTCTTGCTCTGAGAACTCCAGCTAATCATGACAAGAAGAGGAAAGGAAAACTCTGGAAGGATCGGTCTTCTCGAAGATCGAACAACTCAGGATTAACTTCCGGAATGAGACATAGAACCATCTCTCGGGTTGAGACACGAGATACACATCAAGAGGGGTGGAAGAAACGGATGACGAAGGTTCACTAGGTGGACAATAATTCCACACTTAAGAAGGTGGTAAACGATCGTCAACGTAGCGAGGAGTTAAGTTGCCATGATACCACAATGATGCACCTTAGGGAAGGTGACTCGAAGATATATCCCCTTAAGTGGCAAAAAGAATTACCTTTGATATAGAGATCATTGAGACTCTCTATATCAGCCTAAGGCAAATCACGGCAATCGATTGGCGGGGGTCGGTAGAATGGCATACTCGGACTTGGATGATGTGGATTACCTTGTTGAAGACAACGTAATGGATGAA
>NW_021179308.1:0-1449 GCF_002162155.2 Triticum dicoccoides | reverse complement strand
CCGCTGAAAGGTTGCCCCCGCGTTGTGCAGTCCGAATGGCATGCATGTATAGCAGTACACCCCACACGGGGTTAGGAAGGACGTATTCTCCACGTCTTCCACCGCCATCTTGATCTGGTGGTACCCGGAGAAGGCATCCAAGAAGCATAACAGGTCACACTCAGCGGTGGAATCGACGATCTGGTCGATGCGAGGGAGTGGGAATGGATCTTGGGGGCATGCTTTGTTGAGGTTGGTGAAGTCGACACACATGCGTTCCTTTCCTCCCTTCTTTGGCACAACCACGGGGTTGGCCAACCAATCTGGGTATCGGACCTCGCGAATAACCCCCGCGGCTTCTAGCTTGCGGGTCTCTTGGACGATGAAGGCCTGCTTTTCAGTGGACTGCCTCCTCACCTTCTGCTTCACGGGGCGCACATTGGGACACATGTTGAGGTGGTGCTCGACTATGCCCCGTGGGATCCCTGCCAGCTGATCGGGCTCCCAAGCGAACACCTTCTTGTTTGCACGCAGGAACTTGACCAGGGCTTCCTCCTGCTCAGGCTCGAGGTTGGCGCCTATGGTGAAAGTGGCGTTAGTGGACCCGTCCTCGTCGACAGGTACCTGCTTGGTCTCCGCCGTGTCTTGGGTGAACAACTGCTTCTTCTTGGTCGGGGCAGCCCCCTTGGGCTTGGGGGTTTCTGCATCGGCGGGCCGCGCCGCCGCCTCCGTCTTGAGGGCGAGCTTGAGTACTCGCAGCGCACCTTCGGTGTCCCTGGGCACGATGATGACGCCGTTGCTCCCGGGCATCTTCATGAGGTTGTACGCCGGGTGAGTCGCGGCCATGAATTTGGCCAATGCTGGATAGCCGAGGATGGCATTGTAGGGGAGGCCAATGGGGGCGATGTCGAAATCGACCAGCTCCGTGCGGAAATTGTCGTAGGTGCCGAAAGTTACCGGAAGTCGGATCTGCCCCAAGGAGCTGGACGACCTGCCTCCGACGCCCGAGAAAGGCCGGCTGGGTTGCAGCCGCTGCCGGGGTATGCAGAGGAGGTTGAAGGCCTCAACTGAGAGCACGTTGAGGCCCGCGCCACCGTCGATGAGGGTCCTAGTGACGGCCACCTGGCAGATGGTGGGCGTGCAGAGCATGGGGAGCGCGCTCGAGTAGGCCGAGTTGGTGGGGTGGTCCTCGGAGCTGATGGTCAGCTCAGCCGATGGCTCCTGCCGGCCCCGAGGAGCCCCCTGCTGCGTAGGGGCGGTGCCGACCCGGCGGACGAAAGACTTGATGTGGTGTCTGGAGGGCGGCGCCTGCGAGCCGCCCAGGAGGGCCGCGACGACCGGGGGAGCCGGCGCGACGGGGTGGGTGAGGAAGGGGCCACGTGGCTCTTCCCAAGAGGCTACGGGGAAATGCTGGGATGATGCTTGCTGCCCGTTCCCCGCTGGGCCAATGGCGATGTTGACGGCAGGCGA
>NW_021179307.1:0-1438 GCF_002162155.2 Triticum dicoccoides | reverse complement strand
GAACTAGACACTAAGACCAGCAACTAGACACGACGATGCAACCGATAATTCAACTATGCAAGCAATGAAAAGAAAATTGCAAAGGCTCAGACTGGCTTGGACCAAGGATGAATAGATCTAACTCTTTTTTGTGGCTTTTTCTTGGACAATAGGTAAGAAAATAAATCTAATCTAGGAAAACTGGAAATTCTCACCGAGCAACCTGAAAACTGATACCACTTGATAGAGGCGGGGTGTCCCGATCTTTCGATGAGATGATAACTATCGATTTGGTGGAGACGACTTTGACGATCCGACTACAAACGTGCAACGACGTTGTGCCTTAGCAATCGCTAAACCAACTCCGAGAGGTTATTGACCACGCCGGAGCACGATCAACCTGACCACGAAGGTCTATTCCTGCAAGCAATCGAAGAACAAGCAAGAATATGATAAAAGCAATCTGAATATCGCGAATACGTATGAAGTATTTATAATGGTGGGGATCCGAAAAGTGGTCTTGGTCTGGTCGTTGGACACAAACGAAGCACACGAAGTTGCAATGGCTAACTTTTAACTAAACAAATCCCAAGGAAAAAGCTACTAGATGGATCTACTTATATAGGAGCAAGGGGTGGCGGCCAAGGAGGTGGGAGGACGTCCCAAGGCAGCCTAAAACTAAATCTAGGTCGTACAAGGCCAATGGGCCCAAGTGGAGGTGATGTAACACCTTTGGACTTGTAGTTTGACTCGGATTCTGCTGCAGCATCAGATTGTTTCGTACACAACTCAACGCTCCGGGCGAATTTGAAGGTGATTCCAATTGGGTTGGAAAGTGCACGAAATCTAGTTTCCAACAAAAAAAGAATCACCCAATTCGGAGTCCGTATGAAAAACTTGTGTGCGTTTTGAGTCAGGTGTGTTTGTGCAGTCCGAATCTGAATCCAGAACGTGAGAGACTTGGACTCTATCTTCTCTTGGCCCAAAAGTGACGTGAGAGGACTTTTTGAACACAACCTAAACTTCTCCTTTTCCCTTGTCTTCATATGTGGATTGTACAAATGTCCCATACACCTGCACTTAGACAAAACACAAAAGTGTGTGAAGTATTTTTGTTCTGGATAACATAAATAGATTATTGAATAGTTTGCATTAGAAATTACCTGACAAATATGCATGTATGCAATATTTTTGGTCGTATCCAAGGTAGTCATGTCCTCATCAATGTGACACATCGCCCCCGAGAGTGGCTACATCATCTGAGTTGATCATAAGAGGTAATGACAAAGGTACTGATCTTCCATCTCTACATAAGAATGATGAATGCCTTGTCAATTTGAATGCACCATCTGATGAGCTACCCACTACTTTGATCACACCACCTATTTTAGAGGACTACATTGATAATTTGACTTTGCCATGTGATCAAACAACTGAAATACCAACAATTTTGAGTGCA
>NW_021179306.1:0-1014 GCF_002162155.2 Triticum dicoccoides | reverse complement strand
GGCCCGGACCAACCTTACACGTACGCTTACGTGAGACCGGTTCCACCGACTGACATGCACTAGTTGCATAAGGTGGCTGGCGGGTGTCTGTCTCTCCCACTTTAGTTGGAGCGGATTCGATGAAAAGGGCCCTTATGAAGGGTAAATAGAAGTTGACAAAATCACGTTGTGGTTATTCGTAGGTAAGAAAACGTTCTTGCTAGAACCCAATTGCAGCCACGTAAAAGATGCAACAACAATTAGAGGACGTCTAACTTGTTTTTGCAGCGATTGATCATGTGATGTGATATGGCCAGAAGTTGTGATGAATGATGAATTGTGATGTATGAGATCATGTTCTTTGTAATAGGATTCACGACTTGCATGTCGATGAGTATGACAACCGGCAGGAGCCATAGGAGTTGTCTTTATTTTTGGTATGACCTGCGTGTCATTGAAGAACGCCATGTAACTCACTTTACTTTATTGCTAAACGTTAGTCATAGAAGTAGAAGTAGTCGTTGGCGTGACAACTTCATGAAGACACGATGATGGAGATCATGATGATGGAGATCATGGTGTCAAGCCGGTGACAAAATGATCATGGAGCCCCGAAGATGAAGATCAATGGAGCTATATGATATTGGCCATATCATGTCACAACTATATAATTGCATGTGATGTTTATTATGTATTATGCATCTTGTTTACTTAGGACGACGGTAGTAAATAAGATGATCCCTTATAAAATTTCAAGAAGTGTTCTCCCCTAACTGTGCACCGTTGCTACAGTTCGTCGTTTCTAAGCACCACGTGATGATCGGGTGTGATGGATTCTTACGTTCACATACAACGGGTGTAAGACAGTTTTACACAGCGAAAACACTTAGGGTTAACTTGACGAGCCTAGCATGTGCAGACATGGCCTCGGAACACGGAGACCGAAAGGTCGAACACGAGTCGTATGGAAGATACGATCAACATGAAAATGTTCACCGACGATGACTAGTCCGTCTCACGTGATGATCGGACACG
>NW_021179305.1:0-1142 GCF_002162155.2 Triticum dicoccoides | reverse complement strand
TTAAGAACTCCCACTTAGACAGACATCCCTCTAATCCTCTAAGTGATCACGTGATCCAAATCAACTAAACCATGTCCGATCATCACGTGAGATGGAGTAGTTTCAATGGTGAACATCACTATGTTGATCATATCTACTATATGATTCACGCTCGACCTTTCGGTCTCCGTGTTCCGAGGCCATATCTGTATATGCTAGGCTCGTCAAGTTTAACCTGAGTATTCTGCGTGCGCAACTGTTTTGCACCCGTTGTATTTGAACGTAGAGCCTATCACACCCGATCATCACGTGGTGTCTCAGCACGAAGAACTTTCGCAATGGTGCATACTCAGGGAGAACACTTCTTGATAATTTAGTGAGAGATCATCTTATAATGCTACCGTCAATCAAAGCAAGATAAGATGCATAAAAAGATAAACATCACATGCAATCAATATAAGTGATATGATATGGCCATCATCATTTTGTGCTTGTGATCTCCATCTCCGAAGCACCGTCATGATCACCATCGTCAACGGCGCGACACCTTGATCTCCATCGTAGCATCGTTGTCGTCTCGCTAATCTTATGCTTCCACGACTATCACTACCGTTTAGTAATAAAGTAAAGCATTACATCGCGATTGCATTGCATACAATAAAGCGACAACCATATGGCTCCTGCCAG
The DNA here is from genome assembly GCF_002162155.2 of Triticum dicoccoides. Classification (NCBI taxonomy): domain Eukaryota; kingdom Viridiplantae; phylum Streptophyta; class Magnoliopsida; order Poales; family Poaceae; genus Triticum; species Triticum dicoccoides. Next base: position 476 of record NW_021179305.1, on the reverse strand, counting down.
TTGCCGATAACTTGGTTACAAAACATGATCATCTCATACAATAAAACTCAGCATCATGCCTTGACCATATCACATCACAACATGCCCTGCAAAAACAAGTTAGACGTCCTCTACTTTGTTGTTGCATGTTTTACGTGGCTGCTACGGGCTTAAGTAAGAACCAATCTCACCTACGCATCAAAACCACAACGATAGTTTGTCAAATAGACTCCGTTTTAACCTTCGCAAGGACCGGGCGTAGCCATACTTGGTTCAACTAAAGTTGGAGAGGCAGTCGCCCGCAAGCCATCTCTGTGCAAAGCACGTCGAGGGAACCGGTCTCGCATAAGCGTACGCGTAAGGTTGGTCCGGGTCGTCTCGTCCAACAATACCGCCGAACCAAAGTATGACATGCTGGTAGGCAGTATGACTTGTATCGTCCACAACTCACTTGTGTTCTACTCGTGCATATAACATCAACATAAATAACCTGGCTC
>NW_021179304.1:0-1456 GCF_002162155.2 Triticum dicoccoides | reverse complement strand
ATCATTTCATTCCATTGCATCATTTGCATTTGAGGTCATCTTGATACCCAAAATTCTGTTAGAAGGAGGCTTCGTGAGTTAGATTGCAGATCCGTTAGTTCATCATGCACTTTTGTCATTTTTGCCATGTTTAATTCGTGCACGATATGCCTGTGCCCCTTTGGGATGAATTGTTAAGCATTTTGTCTTCTTTCCAGAGGTGCCATTCATGCATTTTTAGGATGTGTGTGTTGTCTTGTGCAAGCTTGCGAAGAAAGGTACCTGAGATTGCAGATTTCAGAGACTTGGTGATTTTCACTAAGTCTGGGATATTTTAGTTCATGATGCTATATGTCCAGCTTGTTTCCTAGTGATCCGTGCCTCTTTTGAGGATGATCAGTAAGGGAGTTTTGATACTTATGTTATGCTCTATCCATCCATGTCTTTGTTGGCATATGTGGAGTGCTCTAGGTTGACTCAATCGAGCTCAACTTTTGCTTCGTTGTTAATCTGGGCAGATCGTCAACTTGTTTGCGATTTTGCCGATGCTACCGTTAGTGTTCCATGCATGCTATGCCTTCGTTCTTGCCATGTGTAGCTAGCACATTGTGCCTTATTGCTGGTTATATGCTTTCCTTGCCATGACTTGCACCGTAGTGAGTGCATCGAGCTCGTTTACATGCCTTCGTGAGTTACAATTTCAGCATGTCTCAGTTTTCACTAAGTCTGAAAACTGATTGTGTTCGAGCTATGTTCGTGAGCTCGGTAGAGTATTTTGTGAACCCTTTTGGCCCCAGGTCACTTTGGGTGTTTTGTTAAGATTGTTGAGTAGCTCCATGCCATGTTCTTACTTGTCATGTTCAGATTTTCTATCATGTTGTTTTGCTGCTCCGAAGAGAGCATCGTGATCTGAAATTTCAGACTAGTGTTAATTTCACTAAGTCTGGAATCTGTTTTGCATTTGCGTTTTAGCCATGCTTGTTTGAACCTCTTAATGGATGAATTTGCCTATGGATCAGTGCTAGTGTTTTGTCAACCATCTTGTGTACTTCACTGCCATGTATTTTGTTTTCATGTTTGGTGGCTGTAGCATGTTCATTTCGTTGCATTTAGATGCCTACTTGCTGTAAATCGCAGACCGGTGTCGTATCTTAAAACGCTTGCCATTTCCAAACCGTAGCTCCGATTCCAATGATCTTTATATCGTTTCCAATCGATTTCATCCCCTCTATCCAGTGGCACACTTGGTTTTCCAAGTTGATGCCAGGTTCATGCATTTCCTGTCATATCTTGCATTTTGCATCCCGCATCGCATCCCGCATAGCATATCGTCATTTCATCATATTGCTTGGACTTGCCCGTGGTTGATTGTATCCTTGTTGCTTGTTTGTCTTGTTGGGTAGAGCCGGGAGACGAGTTCGCTACCGAGGAGCCCGTTGAGTTTGCTTGTGAGGATCCAGTCAACTCTGACAACTGT
>NW_021179303.1:0-1107 GCF_002162155.2 Triticum dicoccoides | reverse complement strand
GGGTGCGGGGGGTCGGCGGCGGCGGCCGGTGGACTGGGGGGGTGCTCGGCGGCGAGGGGGACCGAATCTGGCGAGGTGGGATAGCGATCGAGATGGAGGGGGATCGAGATCGAGTGTCCATGAAATTTAAAAATATTCATGATAGTTCAAAAAGTACCCATGAAATACAATCGAGAAATGAAGGCTACGATTTAAATACAATCGATCTTAGCTAGCTATCTGTTCACAATCTTCTTGCCCTTCTTTTTCGCAAATGGAGTTCTTCTGTGGAACGGACGTCCTTTAGGTAGGGTGGTCCTGCTTCTTCTTGTGGTGTATGCTGCTACTTCATCATCGTCGTCATGTTCGATCCTCGGGTCGCCGTACTTGTCGAAGTCTTGCTCATTGGCTACTCCATCCATTCCGATGATCTTCCTTTTGCCTCTCCTCACGACAACACGACTGGGCTTTGGCGGGTCGATAATGAAGAAGCATTGGTCCACTTGGGAAGCCAGTACCCATGGCTCATTTTTCGCGGTGACGTTTGCGCCCGCGGTCTTGGATTTGGCTTCGGGTATAACCATGGTGGTGAAATACCGGTCTTCTTTTATGACGTTCTTGGCCCATCTGACACAGAACATCGGTACCTTCTCTCCAGCGTAGCTCAGCTCCCATATCTCCTCGATCCTTCCGTAGTATCTATCCTTGTCGTTACCGGTGTAGGATTCCATCGTTACCCCGGAGTTCTGATAACCATCGCTCTTCATGTCCTTGGCCTCGGTGTAGAATGTGTAGCCGTTGATATCGTACGCCTCATAGGTCATCAGGTTGTGCTCGGCGCCCTGTGACAAGGCGAATATGAGTTGTTCTTCCGCGGAAGAATCCTCATGTAAAGGGTACGACAGAAGCTTCTGCTTGAACCAACGCGTGAAACATGAGTTGTGCTCTTTGAGTGTATCTCCGTCCGTCCTCTGTTGGCCTCGGTCATTGTACGTCTTCTTAATAAAGGTTTTGTGCTCTACCACCCAAGGATCGACCACGTCTATGTGTTGTAGCGCGACTAGGTTTGCTCTTTCAAAGTCGGCGAGTCGACCCTCGAAGTCGACATGCATTTCGCGGCGACCCTCA
>NW_021179302.1:0-4736 GCF_002162155.2 Triticum dicoccoides | reverse complement strand
GATGATATTTGACAGATGCCAATTGTTGTCATAGGGGGTCACACTTCTTCTGTTCCTCCTTTGTGATCTTTTCGTAGTAGGAGGAATAGAGGAAGAGCGACCATCACCGAAAATCAATGGGAGTTGTTTTTGGAGGAAGAAAATCGACTTTTGACGATGGCGGTCAGTCTGGGCGAGTTCTTCTTGTGATATACATTTGTCACACACGATGGACTCGCCCAGCTCGAGTATCACCGGAAGTTGAAATATCCGTGAGAAAGTGTCCACCGTATATACCACCACCAGAGAGAGTTCCACGATATATACGTCAGAGAGATGAGAGTTGTTCTTGGAGAAAGAAAATCGACTTTTGAGATGGCGGACGATTTATGCGAGTTCGTCCTGTGATATACATTTTTCACGCACGATGGACTCGCCTAACTCGACAATCACCGAAAGTGGAAATATCCGTGAGATAGTGATCATAATTAATTTTCTTAGAAGTAATCTTTGATGTTTGATTCTTATGCTATTTTTCATTGTATGATGAAAGGTGTTAGCACCGATCGATTTCGCGACTATGGTTTCCTCCGATGACGCATCTCCCTTTAGGGTCGACTCCACGGACAAGGAGAAGCTCGCCGAGGACCGCTTGCCGGCGCTCATTGAGAAGCACCCACAGCTGATCCTAATAAAGTATTTTGAGGATCTGGCCAAGAAGAATCCGCCAGCTAAGGAGAAGAAGGCCCCACCACATGAGGAGTGTGAGTCAGCCAACGTACATTCTCGACGACGCTTGGTCCTCCACCGTGGGGGATGCCCCGACGTGCTCTGACTCCACGATCACTGGTATCACCGACTACACCTCCGAGTAGGGCACCTAGATAGTTTGGCGTTGATTTAGTGATATAGTCATGTAGGTGCCGATATGGACTTCTTAGATTGCCACTTGCGATGCTTTTGATTGTATGAGTGATGAACGCTTACGTGGATGCAATGAACTATCAGCGACGATAGTGAAAGAACTATCAACGATGATTCTATGGGGATCGCATACGGTGGTAGCCCATCCCAGGATGACGACCTAGAAGGAGATTCTGCTACGGTATTACCTGCTGTCGGACGGAAGGAATCGAGATCTGACAGGCATGGTTATACCGGTGGTCTTGAGACTGATTCTGCCCCCTATGCTGGGAGGGCTGTTGTAAGCATAGAATCTTTACGAGTGGCACAACCAGGAGACTGCCTAGGTATACCTCTCCCTGAGTGGCTGAAGGTTATAGATTCAGGAGCAGGGATATGGACAGCTGTTAAGAAATTTCGAAAAGATGGGAAGCAGTATGACAAGGTTAGTATACTCATGTTCTGCTGCGCTCTTTCCACTGATAATTTTTGTTGTGTGCTAATCATCTCATAGGATATGGAGTGTTTGCGCAATGAGCATTTAGACCAAATGATAAATTAGTTACATTAACAACCATGTGTTTTTCTTCAGTTATCTTATTGATTTTTGATCTTTTGCGTCAGAATAATATTTTGCATTTGTTTCTGCACTAGTTTGTATTTCGTTTTGCACAACCATGCACATATGTGAAACAAAACGTAGGGCTCATCTATATAATTTTATTATAAAATTCTCTTTTGTACTGACTGGTTAAACTAATTTACATTTATTCGACTTATCATCTGACGTTTTACAATCTGATGCTGTAATTTAAAAAACATAATATCAAAATAATGCATGAACTACATGTTATTCTTTGGCGTTTAACTATACAATTGAATTCGTCATAGCATTTAACCCAGAATTCAACCAGTGTGAGTTTGATCTGTCCACACACTTTTGGATGCTCACTTGTCATAGCATTTAACCATAATTCATATGAACATGCAACACATAAGGAACTTTTAGTATAGAATTGTCGATTGTCTGCTCTCACCACAACATTTTTCCTCTTTTTATTAATAAATAAACTTATTATTTTATTACAATAGTAGCTTTCACCTTTTGTATTCTCTATGCAATGTTACAAATTGAATCGTATAGTATATGTTAAATTAACTATATCTTGTTTGCTCATTTCAGTACTACATTCACAAGGAATATAGTCATAGATTCTCCTCCAAACCCAACGTTCTTGAGTTCTTATCAAGAAGAACTGTGAAGGGGGTGCTGGTCAAGAAGGTGCCTATTTACTTGACTTCAAAACATATGTAATTGTACAAACATACATATGATTATGTATTTTTCATAAATATTTACAAGTGTAAATTTCGTATGGTATTTTTTTTTGGACAGAGATCAGCTGACACTTCCACGGACAATCATGGTATGTGTAATTTGACAGACGCATTTGAATATATTTGTCTACAATTATTGTGCGGAATACTCAAACTTAGACCGCAAATATAATCCATATCATGGATGGAAATAGGCATCTACATGATCTCAACATAAATAATCGGTAGTCTAATTATTCAACTCAAGTTAATATATGAAATGACATTATTTTAGGTTATTTAGTGACAGGACAAAGAATTATTTTTATACAAATGTTACATGGGAACCCTCCACATGATCAGGTACATAGTTTAACTGTAATATTACTTACTTCTGGTCAACAAACAGTAATTTTGTATAACTCATGGAGGATGTAACATGTTAGTGGTGTTCAATACTTTGACACCCTTGAAATCTTTTGTGCTAGCAATATTTTTGCAATGATTTCACATACAAATGCAAACATCAAGATACTTAATATATTAGTGTGAAAACATCTTCCTGAGTCTACTTGCACATATGCATTGTTCATTGTTATTTTTTGCATCACAATTACCTTTTATTATTTGGATTTATAGCAAGATAATTTTTTTTATCTAGCTACAATTTCTGAAGATAATAGACGGGCCACCAAAAGACAAAGGATCACAACGCCAACTTTAAGTAATCCTACTTCCATACCACATAGGTTTCTCTAATTTTAGAGGTTACCACTTGTAGTGTTGTTCAGTATTTCAAACTAGCTTCACGGTCATGTATGCTAGTTGTTATTTGTGGAAGAATTTCATGTAAAAATGTAACAAGTCAACAATCACTTTAGTTCATGATGATTCCTAGTTACATGATCACTAAACATTACACACCTTCTCTGTGTAGAGGTTGTTTTCTTGATATGTATCTATTAGATGCTATTATCTGTGATCATTGGGTAAAGAATATTTGTTACTCATGGCCAGATTTTATACTTTTATTAATACAACAACATTGAGGAAAAACCAATATTTATTAAAACAAATCATAAATTTCATATTAAATGTTTCTGACTAGTTTGAATGGACGAGTTCTGCAATTATATAATACATCTATGTTCATACTATTTTACATGAAATGTGCAGGTTCGAGTTTACCGACGGGAGGACGGACAGCCCCAACTTCTAGAAAACTTCCACATGGTTTTGTGTAATTTCATGTAGAGTGCATTGAGACATTCAAGAATATTTATAGTGCCAAAAATATGTTGGGGGCAACGTCATTTGAAAATTGATATGTACTCTTGTAGTATATGTGATACTTGGTGGTGGTTGTTGAGGAATTTATTTAATTAGACTGTTATATTTTGCATATTTTATTAATTAATTAGTACTTATTTGATAAATGAGTACATTCCTTTAATCCTAAAAATATTATTAGTCAGTCCTCCATTAGCGGAAGCTGCATCGTTATGAATTTCCGCAATAGGGAAATTTTGACAATGGAAGACATTTGTAGAAATATTTTGGTTTTCTAGTAAGATTTTGCAGTCCCTAATCCAACCTATTTTAGCCACTGTGAGTAGTGATAGATACTTCTCAATGCATGGGGAGGCTAGTGCACTAACTACAATCACACAATGTAGGAAACCCATTCCTTATCTCCCTTGGACGACTGAAGAAGACCATCACACCATTTGTAGTTAGTTACTTGTACCAATGGTATATGTCAGTCCATAAATAAAGACGCTATGGTCCTAAAAATTCATACTACTCTAAGAGCATGTACAAGAGGACCTAGTAAAAGTGATCCCCCAAACATCCAAGGACGCGTCCAAGAGCTGCTTGCACTTCATGTCAGACGCGTGGCTGAAGCAATGGTTCACTGCCACCTTCTCCTCAGATCGGATGGACTCGAGTTTGGCCTGCTGCTCTACCTCCTCCTCCTCTTGGGCAAGCAACTAAGCCAATGTGTACTCTATGCCAAAATAGGCCTGCTTTGGCATGGGTTCCTCCTTCTCCTCATCTAACTGTGGCTCCTCCCCCTACTCCACCTATTCCATCTTGTCCAGCATCTCCACCTTCTCCTGCTTTAGCGGATGCTCATCTGAACTTTCCAGCCCCGGAGGAAGGCCGGCCACAATGCACACTATGAGGAGCTCCTCCATGGCATACAACTATTCTTGGATTTCTGCGCAGCGCTCCAGGATCAGCATATTGTAATATGTCACACTCATGCAGACCATGATGGCAGCCGGACGGTGAAGGTGGAGCGGTGTCATGAATGCGTCCATACATCCTTATCTAAAGCAGAGGATGTGCCTTGGCCCCGCCTGTCATTCCGATGTAGCGGACGCGTGCTGGAGCATCCGGATGTCCATATATCCTCCTCGCATTTGGATTGTGTATAGGAAGTGATGGTCATCCCACATGTTTTGGTTGGATGTGCGCATACAAGATTGGTTCAAATTCGATGTTCATGCAGTTAGCGCACAGGCCACTCAAAC
>NW_021179301.1:0-4737 GCF_002162155.2 Triticum dicoccoides | reverse complement strand
GATGATATTTGACAGATGCCAATTGTTGTCATAGGGGGTCACACTTCTTCTGTTCCTCCTTTGTGATCTTTTCGTAGTAGGAGGAATAGAGGAAGAGCGACCATCACCGAAAATCAATGGGAGTTGTTTTTGGAGGAAGAAAATCGACTTTTGACGATGGCGGTCAGTCTGGGCGAGTTCTTCTTGTGATATACATTTGTCACACACGATGGACTCGCCCAGCTCGAGTATCACCGGAAGTTGAAATATCCGTGAGAAAGTGTCCACCGTATATACCACCACCAGAGAGAGTTCCACGATATATACGTCAGAGAGATGAGAGTTGTTCTTGGAGAAAGAAAATCGACTTTTGAGATGGCGGACGATTTATGCGAGTTCGTCCTGTGATATACATTTTTCACGCACGATGGACTCGCCTAACTCGACAATCACCGAAAGTGGAAATATCCGTGAGATAGTGATCATAATTAATTTTCTTAGAAGTAATCTTTGATGTTTGATTCTTATGCTATTTTTCATTGTATGATGAAAGGTGTTAGCACCGATCGATTTCGCGACTATGGTTTCCTCCGATGACGCATCTCCCTTTAGGGTCGACTCCACGGACAAGGAGAAGCTCGCCGAGGACCGCTTGCCGGCGCTCATTGAGAAGCACCCACAGCTGATCCTAATAAAGTATTTTGAGGATCTGGCCAAGAAGAATCCGCCAGCTAAGGAGAAGAAGGCCCCACCACATGAGGAGTGTGAGTCAGCCAACGTACATTCTCGACGACGCTTGGTCCTCCACCGTGGGGGATGCCCCGACGTGCTCTGACTCCACGATCACTGGTATCACCGACTACACCTCCGAGTAGGGCACCTAGATAGTTTGGCGTTGATTTAGTGATATAGTCATGTAGGTGCCGATATGGACTTCTTAGATTGCCACTTGCGATGCTTTTGATTGTATGAGTGATGAACGCTTACGTGGATGCAATGAACTATCAGCGACGATAGTGAAAGAACTATCAACGATGATTCTATGGGGATCGCATACGGTGGTAGCCCATCCCAGGATGACGACCTAGAAGGAGATTCTGCTACGGTATTACCTGCTGTCGGACGGAAGGAATCGAGATCTGACAGGCATGGTTATACCGGTGGTCTTGAGACTGATTCTGCCCCCTATGCTGGGAGGGCTGTTGTAAGCATAGAATCTTTACGAGTGGCACAACCAGGAGACTGCCTAGGTATACCTCTCCCTGAGTGGCTGAAGGTTATAGATTCAGGAGCAGGGATATGGACAGCTGTTAAGAAATTTCGAAAAGATGGGAAGCAGTATGACAAGGTTAGTATACTCATGTTCTGCTGCGCTCTTTCCACTGATAATTTTTGTTGTGTGCTAATCATCTCATAGGATATGGAGTGTTTGCGCAATGAGCATTTAGACCAAATGATAAATTAGTTACATTAACAACCATGTGTTTTTCTTCAGTTATCTTATTGATTTTTGATCTTTTGCGTCAGAATAATATTTTGCATTTGTTTCTGCACTAGTTTGTATTTCGTTTTGCACAACCATGCACATATGTGAAACAAAACGTAGGGCTCATCTATATAATTTTATTATAAAATTCTCTTTTGTACTGACTGGTTAAACTAATTTACATTTATTCGACTTATCATCTGACGTTTTACAATCTGATGCTGTAATTTAAAAAACATAATATCAAAATAATGCATGAACTACATGTTATTCTTTGGCGTTTAACTATACAATTGAATTCGTCATAGCATTTAACCCAGAATTCAACCAGTGTGAGTTTGATCTGTCCACACACTTTTGGATGCTCACTTGTCATAGCATTTAACCATAATTCATATGAACATGCAACACATAAGGAACTTTTAGTATAGAATTGTCGATTGTCTGCTCTCACCACAACATTTTTCCTCTTTTTATTAATAAATAAACTTATTATTTTATTACAATAGTAGCTTTCACCTTTTGTATTCTCTATGCAATGTTACAAATTGAATCGTATAGTATATGTTAAATTAACTATATCTTGTTTGCTCATTTCAGTACTACATTCACAAGGAATATAGTCATAGATTCTCCTCCAAACCCAACGTTCTTGAGTTCTTATCAAGAAGAACTGTGAAGGGGGTGCTGGTCAAGAAGGTGCCTATTTACTTGACTTCAAAACATATGTAATTGTACAAACATACATATGATTATGTATTTTTCATAAATATTTCCAAGTGTAAATTTCGTATGGTATTTTTTTTTGGACAGAGATCAGCTGACACTTCCACGGACAATCATGGTATGTGTAATTTGACAGACGCATTTGAATATATTTGTCTACAATTATTGTGCGGAATACTCAAACTTAGACCGCAAATATAATCCATATCATGGATGGAAATAGGCATCTACATGATCTCAACATAAATAATCGGTAGTCTAATTATTCAACTCAAGTTAATATATGAAATGACATTATTTTAGGTTATTTAGTGACAGGACAAAGAATTATTTTTATACAAATGTTACATGGGAACCCTCCACATGATCAGGTACATAGTTTAACTGTAATATTACTTATTTCTGGTCAACAAACAGTAATTTTGTATAACTCATGGAGGATGTAACATGTTAGTGGTGTTCAATACTTTGACACTCTTGAAATCTTTTGTGCTAGCAATATTTTTGCAATGATTTCACATACAAATGCAAACATCAAGATACTTAATATATTAGTGTGAAAACATCTTCCTGAGTCTACTTGCACATATGCATTGTTCATTGTTATTTTTTGCATCACAATTACCTTTTATTATTTGGATTTATAGCAAGATAATTTTTTTTTATCTAGCTACAATTTCTGAAGATAATAGACGGGCCACCAAAAGACAAAGGATCACAACGCCAACTTTAAGTAATCCTACTTCCATACCACATAGGTTTCTCTAATTTTAGAGGTTACCACTTGTAGTGTTGTTCAGTATTTCAAACTAGCTTCACGGTCATGTATGCTAGTTGTTATTTGTGGAAGAATTTCATGTAAAAATGTAACAAGTCAACAATCACTTTAGTTCATGATGATTCCTAGTTACATGATCACTAAACATTACACACCTTCTCTGTGTAGAGGTTGTTTTCTTGATATGTATCTATTAGATGCTATTATCTGTGATCATTGGGTAAAGAATATTTGTTACTCATGGCCAGATTTTATACTTTTATTAATACAACAGCATTGAGGAAAAACCAATATTTATTAAAACAAATCATAAATTTCATATTAAATGTTTCTGACTAGTTTGAATGGACGAGTTCTGCAATTATATAATACATCTATGTTCATACTATTTTACATGAAATGTGCAGGTTCGAGTTTACCGACGGGAGGACGGACAGCCCCAACTTCTAGAAAACTTCCACATGGTTTTGTGTAATTTCATGTAGAGTGCATTGAGACATTCAAGAATATTTATAGTGCCAAAAATATGTTGGGGGCAACGTCATTTGAAAATTGATATGTACTCTTGTAGTATATGTGATACTTGGTGGTGGTTGTTGAGGAATTTATTTAATTAGACTGTTATATTTTGCATATTTTATTAATTAATTAGTACTTATTTGATAAATGAGTACATTCCTTTAATCCTAAAAATATTATTAGTCAGTCCTCCATTAGCGGAAGCTGCATCGTTATGAATTTCCGCAATAGGGAAATTTTGACAATGGAAGACATTTGTAGAAATATTTTGGTTTTCTAGTAAGATTTTGCAGTCCCTAATCCAACCTATTTTAGCCACTGTGAGTAGTGATAGATACTTCTCAATGCATGGGGAGGCTAGTGCACTAACTACAATCACACAATGTAGGAAACCCATTCCTTATCTCCCTTGGACGACTGAAGAAGACCATCACACCATTTGTAGTTAGTTACTTGTACCAATGGTATATGTCAGTCCATAAATAAAGACGCTATGGTCCTAAAAATTCATACTACTCTAAGAGCATGTACAAGAGGACCTAGTAAAAGTGATCCCCCAAACATCCAAGGACGCGTCCAAGAGCTGCTTGCACTTCATGTCAGACGCGTGGCTGAAGCAATGGTTCACTGCCACCTTCTCCTCAGATCGGATGGACTCGAGTTTGGCCTGCTGCTCTACCTCCTCCTCCTCTTGGGCAAGCAACTAAGCCAATGTGTACTCTATGCCAAAATAGGCCTGCTTTGGCATGGGTTCCTCCTTCTCCTCATCTAACTGTGGCTCCTCCCCCTACTCCACCTATTCCATCTTGTCCAGCATCTCCACCTTCTCCTGCTTTAGCGGATGCTCATCTGAACTTTCCAGCCCCGGAGGAAGGCCGGCCACAATGCACACTATGAGGAGCTCCTCCATGGCATACAACTATTCTTGGATTTCTGCGCAGCGCTCCAGGATCAGCATATTGTAATATGTCACACTCATGCAGACCATGATGGCAGCCGGACGGTGAAGGTGGAGCGGTGTCATGAATGCGTCCATACATCCTTATCTAAAGCAGAGGATGTGCCTTGGCCCCGCCTGTCATTCCGATGTAGCGGACGCGTGCTGGAGCATCCGGATGTCCATATATCCTCCTCGCATTTGGATTGTGTATAGGAAGTGATGGTCATCCCACATGTTTTGGTTGGATGTGCGCATACAAGATTGGTTCAAATTCGATGTTCATGCAGTTAGCGCACAGGCCACTCAAAC
>NW_021179300.1:0-957 GCF_002162155.2 Triticum dicoccoides | reverse complement strand
GAGCTAGCTAAGCATATTGAGTCATTTTTTAGGGAAAAAATGCTAAGTATAGGTCATTTTAGAGCTAGCCTAGGTTAAATAGGTCATTTTGAAGCTAGCTAAGCATATGAAGTCATTTAGGACCTAAAATATGTCATTTCTTAAGCATATTATATCATTTTAGAGCTAGCTAAGCATATTAAGTCATTTTGGAGGAAAAGATGCTAAGTATAAGTCATTTTAGAGCTATCCTAGGTTAAATATGTCATTTTAGAGCTAAGTAAGGTTATTATGTCATGTTGGAGCTAGCTAAGCATCTGAAGTCATTTAGGAACTAAACTGTGTCATTTCTTAAGCATATTATGTCATTTTAGAGCTAGTTAAGCATATTAAGTAATTTTGGAGGAAAAGATGCTAAGTATAGGTCATTTTAGAGCTATCCTAGGTTAAATGTGTCATTTTAGAGCTAAGTAACATTATTATGTCATTTTGGAGCTATCCTAGGTTAAATAGGTCATTTTGAAGCTTGCTAAGCATATTAAGTCATTTTGGAGGAAAAAAATGCTAAGTATAGGTCATTTTAGACCTATCCTAGGTTAAATAGGTCATTTTGGAGCTAATTAAGCTTATTATGTAATTTTTGAGCTAGCTAAGCATATTGAGTCATTTTGGAGGAAACAATGCTAAGTATAGGTCATTTTAGAGCTATCCTAGGTTAAATAGGTCATTTTAGAGCTAAGTAAGGTTATTATGTCATTTTGGAGCTAGCTAAGCATGTGAAGTCATTTAGGAGCTAAACTATGTCATTTCTTAAGCATATTATGTCATTTTAGAGCTAGTTAAGCATATTAAGTCATTTTGGAGGAAAAGATGCTAAGTATAGGTCATTTTAGAGCTATCCTAGGTTAAATGTGTCATTTTAGAGCTAAGTAAGGTTATTATGTCATTTTCGAGCTAGCTAAGCATGTGAAGCCATTT
>NW_021179299.1:0-845 GCF_002162155.2 Triticum dicoccoides | reverse complement strand
GTTTGCCTATCTGCACATAAATTGAGTAGTTTGAATTACTTTGAACTAGTTTTTGAGAGTGTGAGATCAAAATTCTGTTTTGATAATTTGACAAATTGCATCAGTTTCATAATTTGTAACGCAAAGGTGCAATGGATCCAAATAAATTCAGATGCAAAATGAGTACATAGGTGCCGAGGGGAGGAGAGGAGGAGAATTCAGATGCAAAAGCTCACCTTAGCAGCAGCTTGGATTCAATGGAGCTTGGAGGGGAGGAGACGGTGCCGAGGCCGTGGGGGAAATGACGGCGCTGCGCGGGTTTCTCCTCTCCTCTCCTCCTCGAGAGGAGTGTGGCGGGCTGCTGCAATGGAGAAGGGGCTAGGGTTAGGATGGATAGAAGCAAGCAGCCGAGGGGGGAGGGGGCAGCTCACCTGGCTTGGCGTCGAGGGAGAGGAGGAGCCGCTCTGCTTGCTTGGCGTCGAAGGGGAGGACTCGGGCGGGCGAAGGAGGAAGGGGGGATGGAGGCATCCGTCGGTGGTGGCTGGCCGGTGCTCCTCTCCTCTTGTAGCTGCAGCGGCAGGAGAAGAGCCCCTGCCCGCGGAGTGGAGGGGATCTTCACGCGGACGGGGATAGAGCTCGAGGTGGTCCGCGGACGGCGGCGCCTGGTCGTCGCGGCGGAGGAGGGCCGGTGGTCGCGGGGACGGGTGGTCGCGGGGACAATGTCGGGGTCGCGGGGTCGCGGGAGAGAAGAAGCACGCGAGCAGCGGCGTGGTCGATGGGAGCAGCTCGAGCAGAGGTGGCGGCGGATCTGGCCGGCGTCGAGGGCGGCGGGGCGGCGGGGCGGCGGCGTCGGGAGAGGAGAGGGG
>NW_021179298.1:0-1391 GCF_002162155.2 Triticum dicoccoides | reverse complement strand
AGAGCGATTTCCATGATTGACAATCCCCGGAGTGCGTTTCCGTGTCTGTCGTCAACACCCACAGTTTTGGCCAATTCTGACGCGATTCGTGGGCTATTACTCACCATTTAGGGGTCCCAAAGTGATTTCCATAGTTGTTGAACCACAAGGTGCGTTTAGGTGTCGGTCATCAACACTCACTGTTTTGGGGCCCTGGTGTGATTTCCACGATTAACGAACCGCGGGGTGCGTTTACATGTCGGTCATCAATACTAGTAGTTTTGGCCAATTCTGGCCCGTTTCATGGACAATTACTCACTGTTTTGGGGCCCTAGAATGATTTCCACGATTAACGAACCCCCGGGTGCGCGTACGTGTTGGTTATGAACACTCACAATTTTGGCCAATTCTAACGCATTTTGTGGACTTTTATTCACCGTTTTCTGGTCCTGAAGTGATTTCCGTAGTTGTTGAACCCCAAAGCGCACTTGCGTGTTAGTCATCAACACTCACAGTTTGGGCTGATTCTGGCCTGTTTCATGGACTATTACTCATTGTTTTGGGGCCCCGGAGTGATTTCCACGGTTAACGAACCGCATGGTGCATTTACGTGTCGGTCATCAACACTCGCAGTTTTGGCCGATTCTGGCCCTTTTCTTGGACTATTACTCTGTTTTTGGGTCCAAGCTTGATTTCCACGATTTACGAACCCCGTGGTGCATTTACGTGTCGGTCAATGACACTCACAGTTTTGGCCAATTTCTGGTGTGTTTTATGTACTATTACTCACCGTTTTGGCATCCCAGAGCGATTTCCACGATTTACAATCCCCATGGTGCGTTTGCGTCTCTGTCGTCAAAACTCACAGTTTTGGCCAATTCCGACGCGATTCATGGACTACTACTCATCATTTAGGGGTCCCGAAGCGATTCCATAGTGGTTGAACCCTAAGGTCCGTTTACGTGTATGTGATCAACACTCACAGTTTTGGCCGATGCTGGCCCCTTTCATGGACTATTACTCACCGTTTTGGGGCCCCAAAGTGATTTCCACGGTTGTTTAACCCCATGGTGCGCTTACATGTCGATCATCAACAAGCGCACTTTGGGCCAATTTTGGACCATTTCTTGCATTATTACTTAGTTTTGGGGTGCCGGGGTGATTTCCACGATTGACGAACTCTGGAGTGCGTTTACGTGTCGGTCATAAACACTCACAATTTTGGCCAATTCTCGTCCGTTTCGTGCACTATTACTCACCGTTTGGGCGTCCCAGAGCGATTTCCATGATTGACAATCCCCGGAGTGCGTTTGCGTGTCTGTCGTCAACACCCACAGTTTTGGCCAATTCTGACGCGATTCGTGGGCTATTACTCACCATTTAGGGGTCCCAAAGTGATTTCCATAGTTGTT
>NW_021179297.1:0-998 GCF_002162155.2 Triticum dicoccoides | reverse complement strand
GGGGTCATGGAGTGATTACCACGATTAACAAACCCTGGGATGCGTCTATGTGTCGGTCATCAACACTGGCAGCTTTGGCCGATCCTGGCCCGTTTCACGGACTATTACTCACTGTTTTGGGGTCCCAGAGTGATTTCCACGATTAACAAATCTTGGGATGCGTTTACTTGTCGATCATCAACACTGGTAGTTTTGGCCGATTCTGGCCCGTTTCATGGACTATTACTCACTGTTTTGGGGTCCAGGAATGATTACCACGATTAACAAACCCTGGGATGCGTCTACGTGTCGGTCACCAACACTGGCAGTTTTGGCCGATTCTGGCCCGTTTCATGGACTATTACGCACTGTTTTGGGGTTGGAGAGTGATTTCCACTATCAACAAACCCTGGGATGCATTTACGTCTCGGTCATCAACAGTGGCAGTTTTGGCCTATTCTGGCCCGTTTCATGGACTATTACTCATTGTTTTTGGGTCCCGAAGTAATTTCCACGATTAACAAACCCTGGGATGTGTTTACGTGTCGGTCATCAATACTGCTAGTTTTGGCCGATTCTGGCCTGTTTCATCGATATTACTCACAGTTTTGGGGTCCCAGAGTGATTTCCACGATTAACAAACCCTGTGATGCGTTTACGTGTTGGTCATCAACACTCGCAGTTTTGGCCGATTCTGGCCCGTCTCTTGGATTATTACTCACCGATTTGGGGTCCCGAAGCGATTTCCATAGTTAGTCAACCCAAGGGTGCGCTTACATGTCGGTCATCAATACTGGCAGTTTTGGCCGATTCTGGCCGGTTTCATGGACTATTACTCACTGTTTTGGGGTCCCGGAGTGATTACCACCATTAACAAACCCTGGGATGCGTCTACGTGTCGGTCATCAACGCTGGCAATTTTGGCCGATTCTGGCCCGTTTCATGGACTATTACTCACTGTTTTGGGGTCCCAGAGTGATTTGCACGATTAACAAATCTTGGGATGCGTTTACGTTTCT
>NW_021179296.1:0-968 GCF_002162155.2 Triticum dicoccoides | reverse complement strand
AACATTCATACCTGTCAGCGTCTTCAGGAGCCATGTATTGCGTCTCATGATCAGAATCATCTCCACCATGTTCTTCACGTGTAATAAGAGCCAAAGTCTCCTCATCATAGTCACTAGCGGACTCATATCCACCATCCGCGGTAGCAATCATCACACGCGGAGATTTGCATTCTCTCGCATAATGACCTCCTCCCTTACAACGACGACAAATAATATCACTTGTGTGCCCTGTTGATGTCATGGAAGAAGAAGAACGCTGTGCAGGCCCCGCAGGTGCGCTCTTGGCAGATAATGGTGGTTGTGCCTGTTTTCTTGTATCACGACTGGAGGTGGCACCGGATGGAGGTGCTGGTGCAGTTGAAGTAGAAGATGCACGTGGTGTCCATGATGAAGGTCGGCCTGCAGAAAAGTTAGTTCGCCCCAATGCTTGTCGATCCTGCACTTCACGTTCAGCTTTATAAGCAAGATGGAATAAACGAGTGATATTAGTATACTCCTTATAGTCTAAAATGGTCTGAATCTCTCTATTTAATCCACCTAGAAAACGTGCAAGCATAGCTTCATTCTCCTCAACAATACCACATCTAATCATGCCAGTTTGTAATTCCTGATAATATTCTTCTATAGAATTTTTCCCTTGTCTTAAACGCTGCAATTTTTGAAGCAATTCACGTTGATAATATGGTGGAACCCAACGCGTACGCATAGCAGTTTTCAAAGCAGCCCAAGTAGTTGGAATAGGATATAATCTACAATGTTCAGACCACCATACACATGCAAAACTAGTGAAAGCACAAACAGCAGCAGCAACTCGTCTCTCCTCAGGATATTGTAAACATGTAAATCGTTGTTCAGTTTCTAACTCCCAAGTAAGATATATATCAGGAACATATCTACCCTCAAATGGTGGAATATTCAATTTCAGTTTAGGAATATGGACATCATCGCGTACCTGAGGTGGTGGTGCA
>NW_021179295.1:0-1547 GCF_002162155.2 Triticum dicoccoides | reverse complement strand
CAGGCCCACCTCTCTCCTAGGCGGTCTCAACCTGCCCTGCCGCTCCGCCTCAAAGATCCACTCGCGGGTGCTCCACCAGCCGACCCGACTTTAGTCTCCACATGTATCATGTACAAAGTATATAGTATATACCCGTGATCACCTCCCGAGTGACCACGGCCCAATAGTATAGCAAGGCAGACTGACAAGAATGTAGGGCCAATGATGATAAACTAGCATCCTATACTAAGCATTTAGGATTGCAGGTAAGGTATCAACAGATGTAGCAACAATGTCAGGCTATGCAACAGAATAGGATTAATCGAAACAGTAACATGCTACACTACTCTAATGCAAGCAGTAGAGGGTAGAATAGGCGATATCTGGTGATCAAAGGGGGGGCTTGCCTGGTTCCTCTGGCAAGAGAGAGGGGTCGTCAACTCCGTAGTCGAACTGGGCAGCAGCAGCGTCGGTCTCGTAGTCTACCGGAGAGAAGAGGGGGAAGAAACAATGAATACAATGCAAACAAATGCATATCGATGCATGACATGACAAGTAACGATGCTAGGTGTGCCCAATCACGGTAGTAGGTGATACCGACGAAGGGGGGAAACATCCGGGAAAGTATTCCCGGTGTTTCGCGTTTTCGGACAGATGAACCGGAGGGGGAAAGTTGCGTGTTTGGTATGTTAGAGGTGTGTGGTGGACAAACGGGCTGCGTATCCGGGTTCGTCCCATCGTTCTGAGCAACTTTCATGTTGAAAATATTTTAATCCGAGTTACGGATTAAAAGATATGATTTTCTAAAGATTTTATTAATTTCTGAAATTTAATTAATGATTTAATTAATTCGAAAATGGATTTATGACGTCAGCATGACGTCGTGCTGACGCCAGCAGTCAGCGTTGACCGCTTGACCTGGTCAACCTGACATGTGGGTCCCGTGGGACCCACCTGTCATACACTGTTAGGTTTAATTAGGGTTTAGTTTAATCCTAATTACAGTTTAATTAAAATTAACTAGTTAATTAAATTAATTAAACCGGATTAATTAACTTAATTAATTACTTAATTAATTAATTAATAGTTAATTTGTTAAACCATTTTTATTTTTATTAATTATATTTATTTTAATTTGCTTATTCATTCGGGACCCACATGTCATAGACACAGGGGGCGGCCACGTCAGCGTTGACCGGTTCAACAGGCCGGCCGGGCCTTTGGGGGCCCACGGGTCAGTGACCCACGCGGTGGCCCCAGGCCGGCCACATCGGCGGGCAGCGTTGACGCGCCGGCGGCGACCTCCAGGACGGCGGCGCGGCACGTGACCTCACCGGAAACGCGCCACAGAGCACGGCTGAGGGTGTCTGGGGGCTCTACGGGACGGGCGCGGTGCGCCGCGTCCGATGGTGGCCGTGGTTGGCGCGGGTGTGGCCGGAGTTGAGCGCATCGAGCTCATCGGCGGCGAGGCGCTTCGGGCGGGGTACGGGAACGGGGCTAAGGGGCGCAGGGGGCGTGGCCAGGGACGGGGCGAGAGGGAGGCATGGGGTGCGGCAGTGCGCAACCCG
>NW_021179294.1:0-1309 GCF_002162155.2 Triticum dicoccoides | reverse complement strand
ATGATTATGACAATAAACAGTGCGTAGCACGTGGTGGAAATTGGTGGATTGGATGGTGGACAGCGGATGGGATAATGATGCAGCGGCTGCGTGACTAATGTGAACAGAACTCGAAACTCTAAAGGAACTAGACACTAAGACCAGCAACTCGACACGACGATGCAACCGATATTTCAACTATGCAAGCAATGAAAAGAAAATTGCAAAGGCTCAGACTGGCTTGGACCAAGGATGAATAGATCTAACTCTTTTTTGTGGCTTTTTCTTGGACAATAGGTAAGAAAATAAATCTAATCTAGGAAAACTGGAAATTCTCACCGAGCAACCTGGCTCTGATACCACTTGATAGAGGCGGGGTTTCCCGATCTTTCGATGAGATGATAACTATCGATTTGGTGGAGACGACTTTGACGATCCGACTACAAACGTGCACGACGTTGCGCCTTAGCAATCGCTAAACCAACTCCGAGAGGTTATTGACCACGCCGGAGCACAATCAACCTGACCATGAAGGTCTATTTTCCTGCAAGCAATCGAAGAACAAGCAAGAATATGATAAAAGCAATCTGAATATTGCGAGTATATATGAAGTATTGATAAAGGTGGGGATCCGTAAGCGGTCTTGGTCTGGTCGTTGGACACAAACGAAGTACACGAAGTTGCAATGGCTAACTTTTAACTAAACAAATCCCAAGGAAAAGCTACTAGATGGATCTACTTATATAGGAGCAAGGGGTGGCGGCCAAGGAGGTGGGAGGACGTCCCAAGGCAGCCTAAAACTAAATCTAGGTCGTACAAGGCCAATGGGCCCAAGTGGAGGTGATGTAACACCTTTGGACTTGTAGTTTGACTCGGATTCTGCTGTAGCATCAGATTGTTTCGTCCACAACTCAACGCTCCGGACGAATTTGAAGGTGATTCCAATTGGGTTGGAAAGTGCACAAAATCTAGTTTCCAACAAAAAAAGAATCACCCAATTCGGAGTCCGTATGAAAAACTTGTGTGCGTTTTGAGTCAGGTATGTCTGTGCAGTCCGAATCTGAAACCCGAACGTGAGAGACTTGGACTCTATCTTCTCTTGGGCCAAAAGTGACGTGAGAGAACTTTTTGGACAGCAAATAAACATCTCTTTCTTCCTTATCTTCATATGTGGATTGTACAAATGTCCCATACACCTGCAATTAGACAAAACACAAAAGTGTGTGAAGTATTTTTGTTCTGGATAACATAAATAGATTATTGAATAGTTTGCACTAGAAATCACCTGACAAATATGCATATATGCAATATTTTTGGTCATATCCAAGGT
>NW_021179293.1:0-1555 GCF_002162155.2 Triticum dicoccoides | reverse complement strand
ATATAGTAGATATGATCAACATAATGATGTTCACCGATGAAACTACTCCATCTCACGTGATGATCGGACATGGTTTAGTTGATTTGGATCACGTGATCACTTAGAGGATTAGAGGGATGTCTATCTAAGTGGGAGTTCTTTAATAATATGATTAATTGAACTTAAAATTTATCATGAACTTAGTCCCTGATAGTATCTTGCTTGTTTATGTTGATTGTAGATAGATGGCTCGTGCTGTTGTTCCGTTAAATTTTAATGCGTTCCTTGAGAAAGCAAAGTTGAAAGATGATGGTAGCAATTACACGGACTGGGTCCGTAACTTGAGGATTATCCTCATTGCTGCACAGAAGAATTACGTCCTGGAAGCACCGCTGGGTGACCAGGCCTGCTGCTGGAGCAACGCCAGATGTTATGAACGTCTGGCAGAGCAAAGCTGATGACTACTCGATAGTTCAGTGTGCCATGCTTTACGGCTTAGAATCGGGACTTCAACGACGTTTTGAACGTCATGGAGCATATGAGATGTTCCAGGAGTTGAAGTTAATATTTCAAGCAAATGCCCGAATTGAGAGATATGAAGTCTCCAATAAGTTCTATAGCTGCAAGATGGAAGAGAACAGTTCTGTCAGTGAGCATATACTCAAAATGTCTGGGTATAATAATCACTTGATTCAATTGGGAGTTAATCTTCCAGATGATTGCGTCATTGACAGAATTCTCCAATCACTGCCACCAAGCTACAAGAGCTTCGTGATGAACTATAATATGCAAGGGATGAACAAGACTATTCCCGAGCTCTTCGCATTGCTAAAAGCTGCGGAGGTAGAAATCAAGAAGGAGCATCAAGTGTTGATGGTTAACAAGACCACTAGTTTCAAGAAAAAGGGCAAAGGGAAGAAAAAGGGGAACTTCAAAAAGAACGGCAAGCAAGTTGCTGCTCAAGAGAAGAAACCCAAGTCTAGACCTAAGCCTGAAACTGAGTGCTTCTACTGCAAGCAGACTGGTCACTGGAAGCGGAACTGCCCCAAGTATTTGGCGGATAAGAAGGATGGCAAGGTGAACAAAGGTATATGTGATATACATGTTATTAATGTGTACCTTACCAATGCTCGCAGTAGCACCTGGGTATTTGATACTGGTTCTGTTGCTAATATTTGCAACTCGAAACAGGGACTACAGAATAAGCGGGCACTGGCAAAGGACGAGGTGACGATGCGCGTGGGAAACGGTTCCAAAGTCGATGTGATCGCGGTCGGCACGCTACCTCTACATCTACCTTCGGGATTAATATTAGACCTAAATAATTGTTATTTGGTGCCAGCGTTGAGCATGAACATTATATCTGGATCTTGTTTAATGCGAGACGGTTATTCATTTAAATCAGAGAATAATGGTTGTTCTATTTATATGAGTAATATCTTTTATGGTCATGCACCCTTGAAGAGTGGTCTATTCTTACTAAATCTCGATAGTAGTAATACACATATTCATAATGTTGAAACCAAAAGATACAGAGTTGATAATGAAAGTGCAACTTATTTGTGGCACTGTCGTT
>NW_021179292.1:0-1454 GCF_002162155.2 Triticum dicoccoides | reverse complement strand
TACGGTATGGTGCACGGTTTGGCAGTGAAGCACCGGGAATTAAGTCAATCTGATGCTCAATCCCTCGAATAGGCGGTAATCCCGGTGGCACGTCTTGTGGAAAGACGTCAGCGAACTCCTGCAAAATGTTAGTGACAGCAGGAGGCAAAGAGGAAGGCACGTCCTCGAATGAAAATAATGCCTCTTTGCACACAAAAGCATAGCAAACAGATTTGCTGAAATCTAGCTCATCAATATCAGATTTGGTGGCAAATAAACATGCACTTTTCAATTTAATTTCAGAAGCAACACTAGATGGTTTATTATTAGGCTTCATTTGTTGCTCAAATTCTTTTGCCACAATCTGATTTTCACTCTTATTCGTCTCCTGTTTTGCTTTATTAGCTCTATTAATATCATCTTTCAAAATGGAATCAGGAGTTATAGGAAGCAAAGTAATATTTTTATCCTTATGAACAAGAGTATAGTGATTGTTTCTACCATGGTGTACAGAATTTTTATCAAATTGCCATGGTCTACCAAGTAATAAGGAACATGCTTGCATAGGTACCACATCACAATCAACATAATCAGCATATGTAGATATACTAAAATGCACACGAACAGTACGTGTTACCTTAACCTTGCCGCTGTTGTTGAACCATTGGATGTAGTAAGGATGTGGATGTGGTCTTGTGGTGAGAGAAAGCTTCTCGACCATCTCCATGCTAGCCAAGTTGTTGCAGCTACCTCCGTCTATGATGACGCGCACAGAATGTTCCTTCACAACTCCCTTGGTATGGAACAAATTGTGCCTCTGATTTTGCTCAGCTTGTGTGATCTGCACACTCAAAACACGTTGAGCAACTAAACATTCATACCTGTCAGCGTCTTCAGGAGCCATGTATTGCGTCTCATTATCAGAATCATCTCCACCATGTTCTTCACGTGTAATAAGAGCCAATGTCTCCTCATCATAGTCACTAGCGGACTCATATCCACCATCCGCGGTAGCAATCATCACACGCGGAGATTTGCATTCTCTCGCATAATGACCTCCTCCCTTACAACGACGACAAATAATATCACTTGTGTGCCCTGTTGATGCTATGGAAGAAGAAGAACGCTGTGTAGGCCCCGCAGGTGCGCTCTTGGCAGATAATGGTGGTTGTGCCTGTTTTCTTGTATCACGGCTGGAGGTGGCACCTGATGGAGGTGCTGGTGCAGTTGAAGTAGAAGATGCACGTGGTGTCCATGATGAAGGTCGGCCTGCAGAAAAGTTAGTTCGCCCCAATGCTTGTCGATCCTGCACTTCACGTTCAGCTTTACAAGCAAGATGGAATAAATGAGTGATATTAGTATACTCCTTATAGTCTAGAATGGTCTGAATCTCTCTATTTAATCCACCCAGAAAACGTGCAAGCATAGCTTCATTCTCCTCAACAATACCACATCTAATCATGCCAGTTTGTAAT
>NW_021179291.1:0-841 GCF_002162155.2 Triticum dicoccoides | reverse complement strand
AGATGATATTAATAGAGCTAATAAAGCAAAACAGGAGACGAATAAGAGTGAAAATCAGATTGTGGCAAAAGAATTTGAGCAACAAATGAAGCCTAATAATAAACCATCTAGTGTTGCTTCTGAAATTAAATTGAAAAGTGCATGTTTATTTGCCACCAAATCTGATATTGATGAGCTAGATTTCAGCAAATCTGTTTGCTATACTTTTGTGTGCAAAGAGGCATTATTTTCATTCGAGGACGTGCCTTCCTCTTTGCCTCCTGCTGTCACTAACATTTTGCAGGAGTTCGCTGACGTCTTTCCACAAGACGTGCCACCGGGATTACCGCCTATTCGAGGGATTGAGCATCAGATTGACTTAATTCCCGGTGCTTCACTGCCAAACCGTGCACCATACCGTACCAATCCAGAGGAGACGAAGGAGACTATGCGCCAAGTACAAGAGCTTCTCGACAAAGGTTATATACGCGAATCCCTTAGTCCTTGTGCTGTTCCTATTATTCTAGTGCCGAAAAAGGATGGTACATCACGTATGTGTATTGATTGTAGAGGCATTAATAATATTACTATTCGTTATCGTCATCCTATTCCTAGGCTAGATGATATGCTTGATGAATTGAGTGGCTCTACAATATTCTCCAAAGTTGATTTGCGTAGTGGCTACCATCAAATTCGTATGAAATTGGGAGATGAATGGAAAACAGCATTTAAAACTAAGTTTGGATTATATGAGTGGTTAGTCATGCCTTTTGGGTTAACTAATGCACCTAGTACTTTCATGAGATTAATGAACGAAGTTTTACGTGCTTTCATTGGACGATTTGTGGTAGTTTACTTTGAT
>NW_021179290.1:37694-45784 GCF_002162155.2 Triticum dicoccoides | reverse complement strand
CTGATGTGCACCGGCGCGGCCATCGCCTCTCCCTCGCCCCCTCGAGCAGTCCAGAAGCTCCGCCGCATCTTCCTCGTCCTCTCCACCGAGCTACATGGCGCCGAAGGCCCTGCATCATCGCCATCTTCGTCATCTTCGTCGCCGGCCGCTAGAGATCCCCTTCGCCGCTGCGCTCGCTCCGGTGCTTCCCCAAGCATGCCGAAGCCACCCCTGCATCCACCGTGAGCCACTGACCATCCTCCCCTCTCAGTTCAATCTGCCACTCGCCATAGTCGCCGCACCAAGCACACCCGCTCGCGCCGCCGCCTGGGCTCGTCGCCGACGTGGCTCCGGCCATGCAATGGCCATGCAACAGTTAGAATTAATTAACCCTGTTAGTTACTTGTGTCACTAACGTGTGGACCCCACTGGTCAGGTTTGACCTCGACCGGGTCAGTTGACCTGCTAACGTCATCATGATGTCATGCTGACACAGTAAACTCTTTCTGGAATTAGTTTAATTCTAAAATAGCCAGGAAATTCCAGAAAATGTTATAAACTTCTAAAAATCATATAAAATCAACCATAACTCAGAATGAAATAATTATACATGAAAAATGATCAGAAAAATCCAATCTATCCATATGTACCATTTTCATGCATGTTAGAACAACTTATGACTACTGTTTAGGACAATTCAATTAAATGGCATGTAATAAATCACATATGGAGTTTGAATTTGAATCTTTGATTCAAACCAACTTCATTTAATCTGGTTTTAGTTGCATCAGCTCAAATCATAAGAATATTGCCATGTCATGAGCATGCATCATATTGTGCATTGCATTGATTGTGTTTCCTTCTGTATTGCCGGTATTTGTCCCCTCTCGTTAGACATGATACCGACGATGAGATCAATGACACCGATGAAGAACTATATTATCTTCAGAAGTGCCAGGCAAGCAAAACCCCCTTGTTCATTCCGATACAATCCTACTCTCTTGTTCCTACTCTCTTTTACTGCATTAGGAGAACAACGATTCATCTGTTACTTGCTGCGGTAGCTGAACCCCTTTATCCTCTGCATGACCTGTCATTGCCACAGTAAATAGATGAAATCCACTAGCATGAGTAGGAGTTGTTTGAGCCCTGTTGTGCCTACTCATTCATGGTTGTTTGTCATGCCTGCTACTGCTTAGAGTTGAGTCAGGTCTGATTCATCAGGGATGAATCGGAGGTGTGTGAACATGTCCTACTGTGTGTGAGCTAAGTGCGTGAACACGATTTGGTAAAGGTAGCGGTGAGAGGCCATGTAGGAGTACATGGTGGGTTGTCTCATTGAAGCCGTCCTTAGGAACTGAGTTCTGTGTTTGTGATCCATGAACAGTTACTATCACACTTTGGGTTCCGATAACTCGACCCCTCTTGACTTATTAATCAACATGATCTTTGTGCAGGAGTTGCAACTAGTTTCTGGTGTTTGTAGGTTGTGTTAGTAGTCTACCAAGTGGTACCCGGTACAGGTGGGCTTGGGACAGACTAGGCACCATGGCACGGTGTACCAAGCGTAGATCCACCCGTCGAGGTGGGCTTAGGAACCCTGCACACATCGTTTGGGGCCGTGAGCGACACCCCGGCCGGATCTCCTTGTGGATGGAACCCGAATAGGCGATAAACCTGGACGAGAGACTTGTGTGGTTAGTCAGGTCGTGGCCGACACCCTCGCTGGGCTTCCGCTTGAAGGTTGCCGAGTACATGTCGTGTAAACGACGGTAAGTGGTGAGAGCGTGTGTGAAGAAGTACACCCCTGCAGGGTTAACATCATCTATTCGAATAGCCATGTCCGCGGTAAAGGACTTCTGGGTTGCCTGTACAGTTCATAGACAAGTGAAAGTGGATACTCTAAAATACGCAAGATAAGTGTGAGTGCTATGGATGGCGTTCTCGTAGGGAGACGGGAACAGATCCATAGTGGTGTATTGATATGGTGAATATGTGGACTCATGTGCGCCACCTCAAAAGAGTTACTTGCAGTCGTAGTTCAGGATAGCCACCGAGTCAAAGCTGGCTTGCTGCAGTTAAACTCCACCACCCCCTTTGTTGATAATGGTGCATATGTAGTTAGTTCTGATGTAAGTATTGCTAGGTACATTTGTACTCACGTTTCTTAATTTATGTTTTTGCAGAGAGACTTCAGTCTCGCTAGTAGTTCCACGTGGACTTCGACACTTAGCTTGTTACCTCAGCTATGATCTTGTGCCCTCAACAGGATCTGGTAGTTAGTCAGGCTTCTCAGCCTTTTTCATTTGTAGTTGTCTGTACTCAGACATGTTAAGCTTCCGCTTGTGCTTTGACTTGTATGCTCTGAATGCTGGGTCGAGAGACCTATGTCTGTAATATCTTGCTCCTCGGAGCCTATTGAATAAAATACTTGAGTTGTAGAGTCATGTTGTGATGCCATGTTGTATTTGCACATATCGAGCATATTGTGTGTATGTTATTGAAATGCTTGGTATGTGTGGGATCTGACTATCTAGTTGTTTATCCTTGGTAGCCTCTCTTACCGGGAAATGTCTCCTAGTGCTTCCACTGAGCCTTGGTAGCTTGCTACTGCTCTGGAACACTTTGGCTGGCCGGCATGTGTCCTTCTTCGTTCCTGTGTCTGTCCCTTCGGGGAAATGTCACGCGGTGTCTACCGGAGTCCTGTTAGCCTGCTACAGCCCAGTTTACCGGAGTCCTGCTAGCCCAGTTGCTACAGCCTGGATTCACTCACTCATGACCGACACGTTCGTTGCTGGGTCATGTATGCCTGTCCCTGTAAGTTAGTGCCAGTTTGGGTTCACGACTAGCCATGTCAGCCCGGGCTCCTTGTCATATGGATGCTAGCAACACTATCATATACGTGTGCCAAAAGGCGCAAACGGTCCCGGGCCTGGTAAGGCGACACCCCGCGGGAATACCGTGCGCGAGGCCTCAAAGTGATATCAGGTGTTACATGCTAGATCGGTGTGCCATTGAGTCGGGGTCCTGACAGCTTTGGTATCAGAGCCTGACTGCCTGTAGGATTACCAAGCCAAACTAGTCGAAGTTGAGTCTAGAAATTACTTAGTTATATAAGGGAATTGATTGTGGGATGGATCGTAAGCTCTTTTTACTCCTTATACCTTGTGCCCTTCTGATCTGAGTCATCTTATCTTTCCTACGGGGTTAAGAACTAGGCTTTCTCTTCATTCTATCAAGATCACGTGTTACTAATCCGTAGACCTATTGGATTGATGGTTCTAAGCTTCAATGCGGTTCCTACTACTTCCATGTATTCATAGTTGATCTCAAGACCTTGATATTATGATGATCGAGCGGTTATGCCACCATATTGCAGGATGTCTCAACTCTTTTTGAGCATTTACAGCCGTTATGCTGTCCGAGTCATCCCAGGTTTCTAAATAATCTGATGCATTTGCAAATCCTTCCTCCTGTTCCTGATGTCCTTTTGGTCAGAATAAGCACACTAACCAGTGAGTTGAGGTACTCTGTTGCCTTGACATATATGTTGGAGCTATTATTATGACCCTAGGTGTCTTAGACTGCCACCTAGTAATCGAACCATGTTTTGCGTTCCCAGTGTGATGATTCTGTCCATCATTCTCGAAAGCATCCTGCGATGCCATTTAGTTAGTAGGTATTCTACTCCTGGGTCTTTGAACCCGAGATTCACCCTACTCACTTTGTGTTGATAATGTTTGCTCGCTCCTTTAGGTTATTAGTAACCTTTTCATTAGTCCTCGAGGTCCGTGGTATTTCCTTCTTCCAAGTACTATGAACCACTTATGGCAGAAGTTTGTTGGATCAAAAGATCACAACAGGAGTGCTCTCGATGAGTTCTTCATTCTATATTGTGACTCTGCCAGCTCAACCTTTTTACATGGATTATCCGGAAGAAATATGTTGAACTCGTTCGACATACTAGTCCATGCATCCACAACTCAGAGAATCGTATGTTCGTTTGAGTTGTCCCTCTTTAGTTGTCTTTTGACCTTCATCTATCAATTGATAGTCAAGAGTATGCGTGCATTCGTTCATCGTTGCCTATTACTCTTGTGGTCTGTCAAGCCATTCGATTCCAGAATGACTAGGAGAAACATACTCCTATACCTCATCCATATCCAGGATTGGGTCAAAGAAGTTGTGCTCCGCAGATCAAAATACTAGTCCAGTTTTTGTTCTGTTCCACCTTGGATTGTTACCATATTTATACTAAGATTATTATGGGAATTGCACACCATCCTATGAACTCTTGATACAGTGGTACTTCTCGCCATCATTATTCATTCCTCGGTTCCTTGTTATGGTAACCGGAACACCGACAAGTGAATCGTGATGTGTGAAATCTATACTCCTAGCAACCCCGTTGCTTGGTAGTTAAAGGACAATAATTTCATTCTTACTGTGTTGGTTATTGAATCATCACCCTAAAGTTGATCGTGCTACCTAGTCCATTTTCCTGGTGCACTCTTCGATCGATGAGTTAGGATTATTCCAAATCCCTCGCTCTTTGATCATATCGTCTTGCCCTGAAAAGCAAGATTGTTCTCGAGCTTAGTAACATATCGGTGGTTTGTGATTTTCCGAATATCTTCTCGGAAGTATTACCAGGTTGTCACCTGACCGCTATGTTGAGTTCGTGATCAAGATGGTTTATTGTAAACCACCCCTTCTCCAAGAATCTGTGTGGGATACCCCTGAGCTAGTTGGTCAAGCTAAACAACAACTTGGAGAGTTGGAAGATGTCACGCCCAATATGCGACCCTATCCAAAAGGAACTTGAAGGTCCCACCAAGGATAGACCCGCATATTGAAACGATTTTGCAAGGTGGATATCATTACATCAACATTACATAATAGCTGGGGATACATACAAGAGGCATACAATGCCACACGAATACAACATCACAATACATAAGATCAACATCCGACTATGGATGAACCACAAACAGAAACTCAAACGACATCCACCCTGCTAGCCCAGGCTGCCGACCTGGAACCTATCCCCTGATCGAAGAAGAAGCAAAAGAAGAACTCAATGCAAGCAAGCATCGCTCTCGCATCAAGATCATCGCATAACCTGTACCTGCAACTGTTGTTGTAGTCATCTGTGAGCCACGAGGACTCAGCAATCCCATTACCATGGGTATCAAGACTAGCAAAGCTTAATGGGAAAGGAAGGGGTAAAGTGGTGAGGCTGCAGCAGCGACTAAGCATATATGGTGGCTCACATACGCAAATAAGAGCGAGGAGAGAGCAAAAGGAACGGTCGTGAAGCTAGCAATGATCAAGAAGTGATCCTGAACTCCTACTTACGTCAAACATAACCCAAAAACCGTGTTCACTTCCCGGACTCCGCCGAAAAGAGACCATCACGGCTACATACGCGGTTGATGCGTTTTAATTCGTATCTGGTGTCAAGTTATCTACAACCGAACATTAACAAATTCCCATCTGCCTATAACCACAGGCACGGCTTTTGAAAGATTATACCCTGCAGGGGTGTCCCAACTTAGCCCATGACAAGCTCTCGCGATCAATGAAGGATATACCTTCTCCCAGGAAGACCTGATCAGACTCGGAATCCCGGTTTACAAGACATTTCGACAATGGTCAAACAAGACCAGCAAAGCCGCCCGATGCGCCGACAATCCCGATAGGAGCTGCACATATCTCGTTCTCAAGGCAACACTAGATAAGTCAAGCTACGAGTAAAACCAGACTTTGAGTTTCCCCGAGGTGGCCCCGCAGGCTGCTCAGTTCGGACCAACACTTAGACAAGCACTGGCCCAGGGGGGGCTAAAATAAAGATGACCCTCGGGTTGGCTGACCCAAGGGAAAGGTAGGTGGTGGTGGGGCAAATGGTAAAACCAAGATTGGATCTTGCTGGAGGAGTTTTATTCAAAGCGAACTGTCAAGGGGGTCCCATAAATCACCCGACCGCGTAAGGAACGCAAAATCCAGGAACATAACGCCGGTATGACGGAAACTAGGGCGGCAAGAGTGGAACAAAGCACTAGGGAAAAGGCCGAGTCTTCCACCCTTTACCAAGTATATAGATGCACTAATAATATAAGAGATATTGTGATATCCCAACAAAATCATGTCCACCATGGAGCAATCTTCAACTTCACCTGCAACTAGCAACGCTATAAGAGAGTCTGAGCAAAACGATAACATAGCCAAGCAACAGTTTGCATAGGAAAGGTGTCAAAAGTTAGAGGTTCATGGCAATATGGGAGGCTTGATAAACAGGTGATAGGTAGCCCAGCAAAGCGATAGAACGAAGCAACTAGCATAGCAATGATAGTAGTGAGATCTAGGGTAGCGGTCATCTTGCCTGAAATCCTGCAAGGAAGAAGAACGAGTCCATGAAGAAGATGAACAGATGAAGCCGAACCAAGCGTAGACGAACGAATCCTCACGACCGCAACGAAACGGGAACTATCGATAAGAAGCACACAACATAGTAAACACACCACACATGAACAAAGCATGATGCACAATAGGCATGATGCATGACACGGCTACATGAAGCTACTCATGGCAAGGGATGATACAAACAAGAGCAACACATCAAGGCAAGTTTAAATGAGGCCGGGAACAACATATAACAATTCCGGTAAGTCCTCATATGCATATTTCGAAGTTGGTCCAGAACTGAATAAACCTTATGTTCAAGTTGTTAAACAGCAAGTTAAGATGCACCAAGATGATCTAAACGAGATTGTAATCAAGTTACATATAAAGTTCATTTAGTTCGGAGCTACGGCCTAGAAGATATGAGCAAAACAAGATAAACATGGCATTGATGCAAAATGCATACAAACATCAAGCAAACACCTCAAAACAAGGATGCAACATAATAATATGAAACTACATGCAAAATCAAGCAAGTTTCATATAGAGCACACTCAAAACGGAGCAACGGTTCAACACACACACATGAAACAAGTTTAAAGGACAAGCTGTCCAAAACAGCGACTAGGCATATTGCAAGCATCAAAACAATATGCTACAGCACCTCAACATAATAACAAAATGCATGGGCATGATGTACAGGTAAAGCACAACAAAACATGAACACTGAGCTATCTCCAAAAATCACTAGAACATGCTCAAACACACATGGCAAGATTGCAAGTAATAACAATTTCAGACTTTGCAGAAAATAACATCACGATGCAATGTTCAGAGCTATCAAAAAACATGTTATAGGAACTTATCATGGCAAACAAAGGAATGGCATGAATCTACTAATTGCATAGATCAAAAGTCCCTTACTGACCATGAGCCAGAAAGGATCAGAAAATATGATGGCACCCATGTAAACATGGCAAGTTATAATACAGATTCAAACATGGCAGAAACAGAATTATGAAGGCATGTTGATGAGCTTGTGCAACTCACTACAGAGCAAAACATGGCATGGCAAGTCAACCAACAGTAATAAGACATATTTGTGAAGCTAAGAATGGCAAGAGCAAGTCCATAGGGTGCATGTATCACTAGCAAAACACATGGCAACAACTGAACTTAATGTTAACAGGCTGACAGCAACATTATCAAGCAACTTTGGAGCAAGTTTACAACAAGTTACAGCAAGCTATAAATGCAACCAGGGGCATGGATGGATAGAGCATGACATGTAGAACAAAACATATTTAGTGATCATCTCCATATTATGCATAGAATGATTTGTAGCAGCAGGTTTACATAGCATCACGAAATAACAGATTCAGCCTAGCAAAACAGCAACAGCAAGTACACTACTTAACAAGCTCGATACACTCACCACAAGTCATTGCATGGCAAGATAAGCATAGAATCATCAAGAAGACATGTTTATGAAGCTAACCAAGTCAAGAACAAGTCCATAGCATACAAGGATCAACTACAACAACCTTAGCAAAACTGAATAACAAGTAAACAATCTGTCAGGAAACATTTTGAAGAAAAAGTAGATCACGAAAAGGACATGCTAGACTACTCCATAAATGCAAACAGGGGCATTAATGGATAGACAATAACCATATGTTCAAAACACCCTTACTGAAGTATTTTAAAAT
>NW_021179290.1:28781-33114 GCF_002162155.2 Triticum dicoccoides | reverse complement strand
TTACTTGTGTCACTGACGTGTGGACCCCACTGGTCAGGTTTGACCTTGACCGGGTTAGTTGACCTGCTGACGTCATCATGATGTCATGCTGACACAGTAAACTCTTTCTGGAATTAGTTTAATTCTAAAGTAGCCAGGAAATTCCAGAAAATGTTATAAACTTCTAAAAATCATGTAAAATCAACCGTAACTCAGAATGAAATAAATTATATATGAAAAATGATCAGAAAAATCCAATCTATCCATATGTACCATTTTCATGCATGTTAGAACAACTTATGACTACTGCTTAGGACAATTCAATTAAATGGCATGTAATAAATCACATATGGAGTTTGAATTTGAATATTTGATTCAAACCAACTTCATTTAATCTGGTTTTAGTTGCATCAGCTCAAATCATATGGATATTGCCATGTCATGAGCATGCATCATATTGTGCATTGCATTGATTGTGTTTCCTTCTGTGTTGCCGGTATTTGTCCCCTCCCGGTAGACATGATACCGACGACGAGATCGATGACACCGATGAAGAACTATATTATCTTCAGAAGTGCCAGGCAAGCAAAACCCCCTTGTTCATTCCGATACAATCCTACTCTCTCGTTCCTGCTCTCTTTTACTGCATTAGGACAACAACGATTCATCTGTTACTTGCTGCGGTAGCTGAACCCCTTTATCCTCTGCATAACCTGTCATTGCCACAGTAAATAGATGAAACCCACTAGCATGAGTAGGAGTTGTTTGAGCCCTGTTGTGCCTACTCATTCATGCTTGTTTGTCATGCCTGCTACTGCTTAGAGTTGAGTCAGGTCTGATTCATCGGGGATGAATCGGAGGTGTGTGAACATGTCGTACTGTGTGTGAGCTAAGTGTGTGAACACGATTTGGTAAAGGTAGCGGTGAGAGGCCATGTAGGAGTACATGGTGGGTTGTCTCATTGAAGCCATCCTTAGGAACTGAGTTCTGTGTTTGTGATCCATGAACAGTTACTACTACACATTGGGTTCCGGTAACTCGACCCCTCTCGACTTATTAATCAACATGATCTCTGTGCAGGAGTTGCAACTAGTTTCTGGTGTTTGTAGGTTGTGTTAGTAGTCTACCAAGTGGCACCCGGCACAGGTGGGCTTGGGACAGACTAGGCACCATGGCACGGTGTACCAAGCGTAGATCCACCCGTCGAGGTGGGCTTGGGAACCCTGCAAACATCGTTTGGGGCCGTGAGCGACACCCTGGCCGGATCTCACTAGTAGAAAAGGGGGCATTTGTCCCAGTTCGTAAGGGCCTTTAGTCCCGGTTCGTGAACCGGGACTAATGGGTCGTTACTAATACCTCCCCCCTTTAGTCCCAGTTCAAACACGAACCAGGACAGATGGTCCTCCATGTGGCCGGTGCGCCAAGCCCAGGCAGCGGGGCCTTTGGTCCCGGTTGGTGGCACCAACCGGGACCAAAAGGCATCCACGCGTCAGCATTCCAGTGGCTGGAGTTTTTGTTTTTTTTTGAAGGGGGGGTGGGGTATTTTGGGGGGTTAATTTAGGTGTTTCATATATTGTGTTAGCTAGCTAATTAATAGAGAGAAGTGTCCTCTCTTATGTACGTGCTTGGTCGACGCTACGTACTATATACATATAGCCCTCGACATGCTAGCTAGTAAGAAAATGAAGGGAACCATTGAGTACAGAAGTTCGTCATCCATACCGAGAGAAATGATCGATCGACCTCTCCTTCTCCGAGAGATTAGTCAAACAACAAGTTTTCGTATCATGTATCCAACGCTACTGGCTACATACATGTACAATACGTAAGATCTCTCAATTACAGTCCCCTAGCAATTGAAATCAACTTCCGCATGGTATTCTCCGGCTTTGTTGATGACGTGGTCAAGAAAGAATTCCGCCAATTCCTCTTGAATTGCTTTCATGCGATCTGGTTCTAGGAGTTCATTCTGCATCTGCCACGTCTAATTTGAAGAAGGGGGTCAATTAATACATATATATGAATGAAACTCAATAGAAATGATGGTGTAATAAAATGAAATTGTGAATATTATTGCTTACGCACTTCATATTGTCTTTCAGAGTAGCCCCGCTTGTTTTTCAAAGTCGTGGTGTGGATGAACTCGCACACGTAGTATCCACAGAAATCATTCCCTTGTTCCTGCCACAAGCACTTTACGAGAAATAGAGGTCAATCAAACTGATAATGAAGCATTATAAATGGCATTGATGAAAGTATAGCTCTAGAATCAACGGGAGATGAGCGCAACTAGCTAGCCGGTAGTACCTACTTTCGGGTATGTATATTGCAGCTCCTTCGCCAGTACCGGAGCTTTAGCGGTGAACTGTTTCCAAACCCTGCAAGACAAAGAAAATAATTATTATTACTTGAGATGTCAGGAAATGAACAAAAAGTTGCCGATATGGTGCGATAATGATCGATTGAACTTACTTGCTGAGCATTTCAGTCATGTCCGCATAGGTTTTGGGATCTTCCTGTCTTGAGTCTAAGACGGATACTAGTCCACGCTCAAGCTTAATCTCCAGAAGAATATAGTGGTACCTGCGCACGCATGCATAACTCATCAATTACATTACTATAACCTCGCTCGAGTAATAAGGGAAACCGAATATGCACACGACAGTAACACTCACTTGCCGTTGTAAGGAAAGAGTATGGTATCTTTGTTTTGTTTTTTGATCAACGATTGTAGCAAGTTGTCCTCGGCCTCTTTGACGTGCTTTTCAACCAGAAATACATCTATTATATTTGTGTTAATGAACCCAATATCATAAATTTCTTGTTTTTTCCACTCGACGATCTTCAATCTGCATAATATATTGAGGATAATTAATTATAAATACATGCAATGAAAGAGCTGAGCTATATATAGAGACTTAATGACAGAAATAGTACTTACGGGCAGTAGCAAAAGACCGTTAATTTATCGAGGGCCTTTTGATTGAAGAACTCGAAGAACTCCTCAAATGGAACAGGCAACAGATCATTTCCAACGAGGTCATGCTCCTCTTTAATTCTCAGATACAAAGTATCCGTCCCCCCAGACTCTCTGCAGGTTTTCATGTACCAAGTATGGAATCTTTGCATCATCGTTGTTAGAGATTTTTCATCTTTGACGAGAGGCTTCCCGTACTCGTATTTGTGTTCCTCCACCTCCATGAAATCAGGAAGTGCATTGTCAGGCAGGTAATCTTGTAGATTGCCATAACCGAAACATTAGCGATGATGTTGCCGCTAGACACATTGAGCAGGGGGCACGATTGGTTTCCTTGTTCACCGAGCTGGTCAATTTTTTTCGCAGCTGCTCGTTCTCTTGCTGTTTGATGTCTGACAGTACTTCCCGACCGCTCCGCTTGGA
The DNA here is from genome assembly GCF_002162155.2 of Triticum dicoccoides. Lineage (NCBI taxonomy): Eukaryota > Viridiplantae > Streptophyta > Magnoliopsida > Poales > Poaceae > Triticum > Triticum dicoccoides. The sequence goes on along the minus strand of NW_021179290.1, from coordinate 29,735 downwards.
GATATGTCTGTTCAGTAATGCGCTCATAGTTGAATCTTTGCTGGTTTCCTCAAGACATCGAGAGTGCGCTTTGCTTTCACCAGATCTACCTTCTCCTCCGGAGGTGGATGTCTCTTTGCTTTCACCCCTTCAAAGAACTCCTTCACGTGGGTCCACACGATCGGTTTCCTCCTTGGTCCTCTCGTACGGTAACTTCTCTAGAGGCTTGAGAGATGGACCGTATCTGTATTGCCTCCCGCCTCTAGTTGTGCTGCTAGACGCCGGAGCAGACGGAGCGGCTGCAACGTATGTCCTCTTTCGTGCTTGCTTACGAGACCAAGGAGAAGGACTACGATGCCCCGGAGCAGCTAGGGCAGCGGTGGGTCTCTTCCACCCTTGCTGGCGAGGCGGAGAAGGAGGAGGCTGCTGGCTGCTCGGGAGCGCCGGCGCAGGCGGAGAAGGAGGCGGAGTGCCGCCACACGCCGGAGAAGGAGGCGGAGTGCCGCCACGCATGCCCTGATCGTCACTCACCGGAGGAGGAGGCGGTGGAGGAGGTGGAGTGCCCTGACTTGCCGGAGGAGGAGGAGGAGGCGGAGGCGTCCAGTTCGGAAGGTTCATGAGCTCCTTCCGCCATAGGCATGGAGTCTTCAAAGCAGAACCCAGCCTAGTCTCCCCTTCACCGGTAGGGTGGTCAAGCAGGAGGTCCTCAAATCCCTCCGTTATTTCATCCACCATCACCTTAGCATATCCTTCTGGAATCGGTTGGCAGTGATAAGTTGTGCCGGGTCCACTAGGATAAACAGAGCCAACAACCGCCTTGACCTTCAAATTCATCCATCGCGCCATATTGTGGCAATTTTGAGACTAAGTGATAGCATCCACGGGATAGCTGGCAGGAGCCGTCAAGACATGCTCCGGCTGAAGCAGCTCGGTGGAAGCTATGCTGCTTCTCCGCTGAGATGGCGGGGTAGCTTC
>NW_021179290.1:21854-26701 GCF_002162155.2 Triticum dicoccoides | reverse complement strand
TGGGCTGGCTGGGGTCTTTGCGTCCTCTATATAAGCCACCCCCTCCACTGGTAGAAGGGTTCGCACCCCTGTAACTCATATACACAGAAATCAGTCGACCGCCTCCGGGCTCCGAGACGTAGGGCTGTTACTTCCTCCGAGAAGGGCCTGAACTCATTAATACCTCGTGTGTACAACTACTCCATAGCTAGGATCTTGCCTCTCCATACCTACCCCCCATTCTACTGTCAGACTTAGAACCACGACAGTTGGCGCCCACCGTGGGGCAGGTGTCTTAGCGACTTTTTTGGAGAAGTTGCAATTAATCTGATCGCCTTCATCATGGTTTCCGGCGGAGCTCTGGTCGAGGGCCACGAGATCCTTCTCGGTGCGCTCACTTTCGTTGCCGACGACTCCGCTTGGCTCCAGGAGGCGCCACTCGACATCGACGCGCTTCCCGTCCGCGGGGCGACGCACTTTCGGGCGTGTGTCCGCGGCGTCTTGCTGCGGTAACCGTCGACCCCATATCGGTCGACTCCTGCGCCGTCCTCCCTCCCTGTCTCCCGCCAGCGCAAGCGCTCCGGTCAGTCGAGGCTCCAGCGATGGGTGAGACACGCAGTGGCTCGCCAATCGGCCACCACCCAAGTCGCGACGATTGAGCCCGACGAATCTCTCTACGGCCTGTTCGACTGGCTCCGTAGAGACTGCATCCGAGCGCGATTGCATTGACCCAGCGGCGGAGGTCCTGATGGTCAACGGGCCCCGTAGTCCTCCCGGTTTCCCCCGCGGCGATGGTATGGACAACAAGGACGACCCCGCTCGAGCCCATGAAGAGTACCAACCCGAGCCGCTCACTTCCCAGCAGAGAGAAGAACTTCGCCGCCGGAACATGGATGCCCTGCATACTCCCATAGCAGGAGAAACACCAGAGGCTCGCGCCCTGGAAGAGGCGCGTTTAGCCAACTTGGTTGAACGCACTCGACTGGAGAACCTTCAGCGAGCACTCGACCAGCGTGCGCGTCAACGAGCGACCAACTCCAATCGACGTCAGCTCTTTCCGCAACCAACTCAGGTATATCGAACCCCGATTCAGAATTTGGCAGCTGCAGCCCGCATAGCGGAGTCAATTCAGCCCTCTCAGTCAGAGGCTGGAAGAGGCTTGATGCAGATCAGAGATTTGCTCCGGGCAGCGGGAGATCAGAATTCAGCTGTGTCATAGTCGTGCAATAGGATTCACAGTCGATCCGTTGCTGCGAATACTGTTCAGTCGGCTCACAGTCCAAGGTCGCCTCCGAGGCGCATGGGACGTGAAGGCCGGCGGGACCTCTATGATGACCGATTTGATCGTGATGACTGGCGTCGAGGGCCCACTCCTCCTCCGAGAAGTGGATCTAACGCCCATCGGCAGCAAGGTGACAGACGCCAGCTCAGTGTCGGGCGGAGAGCTCCAGTCGACCCCAGAGAGCCATGCTTTGACGCGAGATCCATCATCGTGCAAGGTTTGGTTGACCGAAACAGAGCTCATAGAGGTGGTCATGACAGAGATGTGCCCACAAGCAGCCGAGTCCACGTTTCAGGTCCAGAATGTTTTAGCAGAGCGATCAGAGCCGCAATGATACCCCCCAATTTCAGGTTGGCGACTGGGGTGAGTAAGTTCACCGGAGAGTCTAAGCCTGAAACTTGGCTCGAAGACTACCGAGTGGCTGTTCAGATTGGTGGCGGTAATGATGAGGTGGCCATGAAACATTTGCCACTTATGCTAGAGGGTTTGGCCAGGGTGTGGTTGAATCAGTTAGCTCCTAGCAGCATTTACACCTGGGAAGATCTTTCTCGAGTGTTCGTCAGGACATTTGAGGGAACTTGCAAGCGACCTGCTGGATTGACTAAGCTACAAGTTTGCGTACAAAAGTCGAGTGAAACACTGAGGGATTACATCCAGAGGTGGATCACTTTGCATCACACTGTAGAGAATGTGTCAGACCATCAAGCGGTTTGCGCCTTCAAAGATGGCGTCAAGAACAGAGAGTTGAGCCAGAAGTTTGGTTGAACTGGAGACATGACCCTGAGTCGGATGATGGAAATAGCCACCAAGTACGCCAACAGCGAAGAAGAGGACCGACTCCGGAGCGGCAAGTACAAGCCGAGTCAGTCGGATAAAGGAAACTCCAGTCGGAAGCAAAAGCGGAAGGCCGAGCCAGCAGCTCCTGGAGAGGCTCTAGCCGTGACACAGGGCAAATTTAAAGGGAAGCCCAAAGGATCTTGGAACCCCAAGAAGGAAAAAGATTAGGAGGGTAATGATGTGATGGACCTGCTGTGTCATATCCACATGAAGAAAGACGAAGAGGGTAACTTCATCTACCCAAAGCATACCACTCGCCAATGCCGGCTCTTAATCCAGCAGTTCCAAGGGAAACAACCGAAGGACAAAGAGAAGGAGTCGGACAAGGCTGAGAACAAGCAGGACAGTGATGGAGACTACCCTCATGTCAACTCCACTCTGATGATTTTTGCTGATGTAGAGAGCAAAAGTCGACTGAAAGTGATCAACCGTGAAGTCAATATGGTCGCCCCGGCGACACCAAACTATCCGAGATGGTCGCAAACTCCCATTACTTTCGACCAGTCGGACCATCCTACTCATATTGCCACCCCTGGGAGGCAAGCGCTGGTGGTCGACCCGGTCGTCGAAGGCACTCGACTGACGAAGGTATTGATGGATGGCGGCAGCGGGTTGAACATACTGTATGCAGAGACGCTCAAGGGAATGGGCATTCCGATGTCCAGGCTCAGTTCCAGCAACATGAGTTTTCACGGAGTCATCCCAAGAAAGAAGGCTGAGTCACTCAGCCAAATAGCTCTGGATGTGGTGTTCGGCGACTCGAAGCATTTCCGCAAAGAGAAGCTGACATATGAAATCGTGGATTTCCAGAGCGCCTACCAAGCTATCTTGGGAAGACCAGCCTACGCCCGCTTCATGGCTCAACCATGTTACGTGTACCTCAAGTTAAAGATGCCTGGCCCCAAAGGCGTGATCACCGTCACTGGTAACCAGAAGAAAGCAGAAGAGTGTTTCCAGAAAGGCTCAAAGATTGCGGATGACCAGATAACAGTGATAGAGCTAGAGGGATACAAGAAGAACGCAAATCCGAGCGATTTACTGCGGGCCAAGAAGCTCGCCACAGAGTCAGCATTTCAGTCGTCCGGTGAGACGAAGCTAGTTCACATCCACCCGACTGACCCCAATGCAGCTCCGACCCGTATTTCCACTACACTCGACTCTAAATAGGAAGAAGCGCTCATCCAGTTCCTCCGTGAGAACTGGGACATCTTCGCATGGAAGCTAGATGACATGCCAGGTGTTCCCAGGGGACTGGCTGAGCATCGCCTTAGAGTCGATTCAAAGGCAAAACCTGTTAAAGAACATCTTCGATGGTCCGCCATTCAGAAGAAAAAAGCCATTGGCGAAGAGGTGGCTTGACTCCTTGCAGCAGAGTTCATCCGAGAGATATACCACTCCGAGTGGCTCTCCAATGTCGTTATGGTTCCCAAAAAGGACAATTCCCTTCATATGTGCATTGATTTCAAACATATCAATCGGGCATGCCCGAAAGATCATTTTCCTCTCCCTCGCATCGACCAAATTGTCGACTCGACCGCAGGGTGCGAGAGATTGTCTTTTCTAGACGGTTATTCCGGGTATCATCAGATCCGTCTGTATGGGCCCGATGAAATAAAAACAGCTTTCATCACCCCATTCGGGTGCTTCTGCTATATCACCATGCCATTCAGCCTCAAGAATGCCGGAGCCATGTTCATGAAAATGATTCAAAAGTGTTTACTCACTCAAATCAGTCGAAATGTAGAAGCATACATGGATGATATCGTGGTCAAGTCGCGAAAGGGTTCCGACCTGTTGACTGACTTAGCTGAAACATTTGCCAATCTCAGGAGGTATGATATCAAGCTCAATCCTTCAAAGTGCACATTCGGAGTACCTGGCGGGAAGTTACTCGGTTTTCTCGTTTCCGAACAAGGAATCGATGCTAACCCAGAAAAAGTTGGCACCATACTCCGAATGAAACGCCCTGTGCGTGTGCACGATGTCCAAAAGCTTACTGGATGCTTGGCCACGTTAAGTCGATTCATCTCTCGCCTCGGTGAAAAGGCGTTGCCCCTTTACCGACTGATGAAGAAGGCAGACAAGTTCGAGTGGACTCCAGAAGCTGATGTAGCATTTGCCGAGTTAAAAACTCTGCTCTCCACCCAGCCGGTGCTTGCTGCTCCAATCAGCAAAGAGCCTCTGTTGCTTTATATTGCAGCCACAGGACAAGTCGTCAGTACAGTACTTACAGTCGAGCGGGAAGAAGAAGGGAAAGCCTTCAAAGTTCAGCGCCCAGTGTATTATCTCTCTGAAGTTTTGACCCCATCGAAGCAAAGATATCCTCATTATCAGAAGCTCGTATATGGGATCTACATGACCATGAAGAAGGTTGCCCATTATTTCTCTGATCATGACATTACAGTCGTTAGCGACGCACCATTGTCAGAGATTCTGCACAACAGAGATGCAACTGGTCGAGTGGCTAAATGGGCGATTGAACTCCTTCCCCTTGATATCAAATTTGAGGCAAAGAAAGCCATTAAGTCCCAGGCTATAGCAGATTTCCTTGCTGAGTGGATTGAACAGCAGCAACCGACTCAAGTTCACTCGGAGCATTGGACCATGTTCTTTGATGGCTCTAAGATGTTAAATGGTTCTGGTGCTGGGGTAGTTTTGGTTTCCCCCCGAGGAGATAAGCTCAGATATGTGCTCCAGATCCACTTTGATTTCTCCAACAACGAAGCAGAATATGAAGCATTGTTGTATG
>NW_021179290.1:14560-17055 GCF_002162155.2 Triticum dicoccoides | reverse complement strand
TAGAGACAATGAGTCAGTCGACTGAAAACGACAATGCAGGAGTCATACCAGGTTCCGAGGTTGCAGCATCCTCCATCTCGTGGTCTTTGGCCCTCGCCGAAGTGTCGGAAGTAGCAGCGCTGCAGTTCCAAAAGTCAGTCGATTGGCCCATGAGTCGACCAAGAACAAGTTCATGAAACAGGGAAAGCTCAAAACTACCATTACCCTGAGATAGTGGGGATCACCATCTTCATCTTCGGCAAGACCTTTGCAGGCTTCGACGGTGCCACTCGAGATTGCTTCGGATCCTTCTCAGTCGGCGCCGGAGAAGTGGTCCGAGGGCGCTTGGTCGACTGGGAAGCGGTTGCGACCCCCTTACCCCGCTCAGTCGCTGGGTCATGGGCAAGCTTCGAGCGTCTTTCCGAGCGGGAAGGTGCAACTTCCTCCTCCTCCTCCTCTTCTTCCTCCTCACCAGAGTCATCACTCTCATTGTCGTCGTCAGCATCCGAATCCCACTCCTCCGGGCTTTCGCCCCCGCTTCCTTCCTCCTCCTCAGTCAGCGTCTGCGCCCCATTGGGCATCGAGTACAATTCGGTGGTGGCCTGTCAGACAACAAAGCAAAACAAAGATCAATCGACCAATTCACGGCAAAGCAGAATGGATAAAACAAGATCACGATCGGGGATAAATGGCCATACTGCATCCGGCGTATAAGTATGGTCGAGTGGCGGGATCCTCCTAGCCCCTCGAGGGTTGTCCTTGTTCCCTATGATGGCGGCCACCCACCTCTCCAGCGTGGCGTCGTCGACTGCTTCTGGATGGACCCGAGTGGTGTCTTCGGTACCGCAGTATAGCCACATCGGGTGGCCTCAGTACTAGAGCGGTTGGATGCGCCACCTAAGGAAGACTTCCAGAAGATCCATGCCGGTCACTCCGTCCCGAACGAGTTGGACCACGCGCTCCATCAACATTTTTACCTCGGCTTTCTCCTCAGGAAGCACCTTCAGAGAAGATGGTTTGTCTACTCGGTCCATGGAGAACAGAGGGAGACCAATCGACTGCCCCGGCGTCGACTCGTCTTGGCAGTAGAACCAAGTCGAGTGCCACCCTCTGACCGACTCAGGAAGGGTCATGGTCGGTAAAGTGCTCTTGTTCCTCAACTGAATCCCAAGACCCCCACACATCTGAATGACCTTGGTCCTCTCATCGTCCGGACTCGCCTTTTTCACCGTCTGCGAGCGACAGGTGAATTTGTACTTGAAGAGACCCTAGTGCGGTCGACAACCCAGGAAGTTCTCGCACATAGACACAAAGGCAGCAAGATAGGCGATGGAGTTGGGATTGAAATCATGGAGTTGCGCCCCAAAGAAATTCAGAAACCCTCGGAAGAAAACACTCGGCAGCAGAGAGAAACCATGATCTATGTGAGTGGCTAAGAGAACGCACTCACCCTCCCGCGGCTGCGGTCGACACTCGGACCCGGGAGCCTCGCCGACCCGTGGGGGATCAGTCCCTCATTGGCCAGGTCATTGAGGTCCTTCTCAGTGATGGTCGAGCGGATCCAATCCCCTTGGACCCAACCCTTTGGCAGGCGGGACCTTGACGAAGATCCACCCCTACTAGACGGTTTCCCCTTCGCTTGCCCCGTCGCCGTCGCCTTCTTCGCGCGGTCTAGAGCCGCCGTCTTCTCGTTCACCATTATCGCCGGCGAAGCGCTCGAGAGGTGGATAAGGCGGAGGTAGGAGCAGGCGCCATGGGCGGAGGCAGAGAGGGAAGAGAGGAGAATGGGGAGGCACTGTTCAAAAACTCTTCCCTGACGCTTTATATAAATGTGCTTCCGAGTGGCTGACGAGTGGGTCCGAGCAGATCTGTCACATCCTGAAACAGTCGCACACGGACGATACGTGGCGAAAAAGGCGGTGCGGAAATCAAGGCATCCATACCTTATCCACCCCGCTTCGCGCGCTTCCCAAATTTCAGATCCCGCAAAATCCGCTAACAACAGATCAATCTGTCAGACAATATCCTTCCCACGATCCGTCGCTCGGAAGTTCACCAGAGTTCAAAAGTTCACTCGACAAAAGATAAGAATGGATCAAGGCGACTGAAGTAAAAGTTGACACCAACACCGAAAGGAAAATCGCCAATCCAAGATACGACACAATCGAAGCGCAAGAAATGAGTCGGAGAAAATCATCAACTCCTTCCTCACTCTAACCTCGATCCATTCGGGGGCTAATGATGTGGATATGTACCTAGGGTAGGGTCATATACCTATCATGGATACCATACCCAAGGTAACCCTTAGAAGAAGCAACCTTCCAGTCGACCAAGAGAGGTTCCACTCGACCGGCTAGAAGACACTCAACCATGAAGACTCACTCGACCATCAGAACTTCAGGATCTACTCTGCATCCAAACGGTCTGTAATTAAGTAGTCTTAATGGTCATGATGGCACTTTATGTAGGGCGTTACCAGTAACGCCAGATCTTAATGTACTTTAACTCTCTGCTAA
>NW_021179290.1:12192-13241 GCF_002162155.2 Triticum dicoccoides | reverse complement strand
GTTCAAATAGAAAATTTCGAAAAAAACAAAGGTTTTGCCTAATGCATTGTTCATATGAATATACAAACATTTGCATATTCTACAATAATTAATATCACCAAAAAAACAAGAGAAGAAGAAAGGAATAGATAAGGAGAAGATCAAAGAAAAAAAAAAGAAGAAAAAAAGAGGAGAACAAGAAAGGAATAGAGGAGAACAAGAAAAAATAGAAAATTTTCTATTTTTTCTTCTTCTCCTCTATGCCTGTCTTCTTCTCCTCTTCATTTTCTTCTTTCTTCTTCTTCTTATTTATTTCTCCTCTTCTTCCTCCCCTCTTCTTCTCCTTTCTTCCTCTTATTTTTCTTTTTCCTCTCATTCTTTTTCTTCTTCTTCCCTTCCTAGCTAGATATATAGAATTTTACTAAAAATTAAACTAACCTAAAATGTACTAAATCAGAGAACATATATAGATAAAACTTTTCTAAAAATCTAACTTTTGCATATATGTATACTTTAAAACATCATTACAATTGAAAAAATACATACATACATAAAAAAACATGTAAAAAATACATACATACATATATGAACAAACATAAAAAAATACATATATCTAATAAATACATACATACATATATGAATCTAAAAACATATATAAAATAGCATAAAAAATAGCACGGCGGCGGCGGGGCCGCAGAGGCGCGGTGCTCATAGAGGGAGGAGCGCGCGACGGGCAGCGTCGGGGCGAGCAGGGGCGCGGGTAGTGGTGCGGCGACGGTGTCGGGGCAGGAGCAGCACGCGGCCGGGCAGGGGCGGTGCGCGGGACAGGGACGGCGCGCGGTGATGGCGACGGGCGAGGGCGCGGTCGGTGACGATGACGGGCGCGGGCGACGGCGACGGCGACGGCGACGGCGGGGGCGGCGGGCGGCGTCGGGGCAGTCTGGCGGTGACGATGTGCTCGGCGTCGTCGGGCGGCAACTGTGGTGATGAACTCTGCAAAATTGCAAAGTGCTACTTATATAGCAAGAGCATTGGTCCCGGTTTGTGAAACCAAACGGGACTAATGCACC
>NW_021179290.1:0-9476 GCF_002162155.2 Triticum dicoccoides | reverse complement strand
TTTTCCGGTAGAAGCCCCCTCAATGCAACCGGAAGCAGTTGCGTCATAATCACGTGGCAGTCATGAGACTTTAGGTTCTGAAACTTTTTCTCTGCCATATTTATTATTCCTTTTATATTCGACGGGAAGCCAGTCGGGACCTTCATACTAAGCAGGCATTCAAAGAAAATTTCCTTCTCTTCTTTGGTAAGAGCATAGCTGGCAGGACCTTCATACTGCTTTGGAGGCATGCCGTCTTTTTCGTGCAAATGTTGCAGGTCCACCCGTGCCTCAGCTGTATCTTTTGTCTTCCCATACACGCCCAAGAAGCCTAGCAGGTTCACGCAAAGGTTCTTCACATGCATCACGTCGATCGAAGCGCGGACCTCTAGGTCTTTCCAGTAGGGTAGGTCCCAAAATATACATTTCTTCTTCCACATGGGTGCGTGTCCCCCAGCGTCACTCGGAACAGCTAGTCCGCCGGGACCCTTTCCAAAGATTACGTGTAAATCATTGACCATAGCAAGTACGTGATCACCGGTACGCATGGCGGGCTTCTTCTGGTGATCTGCCTCGCCTTTGAAATGCTTGCCTTTCTTTCGACATTGATGGTTGGTCGGAAGAAATCGATGATGGCCCAGGTACACATTCTTCCTGCAGCTTGCCAGGTATATACTATCGGTGTCATGTAAACAGTGCGTGCATGCGTGGTATCCCTTGTTTGTCTGTCCTGAAAGGTTACTGAGAGCGGGCCAATCGTTGATGGTCACGAACAGCAACGCCTTTAGGTAAAATTCCTCCTGTTTGTGCTCACCCCACGTACGTACATCGTTTCCATTCCATAGATGTAAAAGTTCTTCAACTAATGGCCTTAGGTACACATCAATGTCGTTGCTGGGTTACTTAGGGCCTTGGATGAGAACTGGCATCATAATGAACTTCCGCTTCATGCACATCCAAGGAGGAAGGTTATACATACATAGAGTCACGGGCCAGGTGCTGTGATTGCTGCTCTGCTCCCCGAAAGGATTAATGCCATCCACGCTTAAACCAAACCATACGTTCCTTGGCTCACTTGCAAACTCATCCCAGTACTTTCTCTCGATTTTTCTCCACTGCGACCCGTCAGCGGGTGCTCTCAACTTCCCGTCTTTCTTACGGTCCTCACTGTGCCATCGCATCAACTTGGCATGCTCTCCGTTTCTGAACAGACGTTTCAACCATGGTATTATAGGAGCATACCACATCACCTTCGCAGGAACCCTCTTCCTGGGGGGCTCGCCGTCAACATCACCAGGGTCTTCTTGTCTGATCTTATACCGTAATGCACCGCATACCGGGCATGCGTTCAGGTCCTTGTACGCACCGCGGTAGAGGATGCAGTCATTAGGGCATGCATGTATCTTCTGCACCTCCAATCCTAGAGGGCATACGACCTTCTTTGCTGCGTATGTACTGTCGGGCAATTCGTTATCCTTTGGAAGCTTCTTCTTCAATATTTTCAGTAGCTTCTCAAATCCTTTGTCAGGCACAACATTCTCTGCCTTCCACTGCAGCAATTCCAGTACGGTACCGAGCTTTGTGTTGCCATCTTCGCAATTGGAGTACAACCCTTTTTTGTGGTCCTCTAACATGCGATCGAACTTCAGCTTCTCCTTTTGACTTTCGCATTGCGTCCTTGCATCGACAATGACCCGGCGGAAATCATCATCATCGGGCACATCGTCTGGTTCCTCTTGATCTTCAGCAGCTTCGCCCATTGCAGCATCATCGTGCACATCGTCTGGTTCCTCTTGATGTTCAGTAGCATCACCGTATTCAGGGGGCACATAGTTGTCATCGTACTCTTCTTCTTCGTCGTCTTCCATCATAACCCCTATTTCTCCGTGCCTCGTCAAACATTATAGTGTGGCATGAAACCCTTGTAAAGCAGGTGGGTGTGGAGGATTTTCCGGTCAGAGTAAGACTTCGTATTCCCACATATAGGGCATGGACAACACATAAAACCATTCTGCTTGTTTGCCTCAGCCACTTCGAGAAAATCATGCACGCCCTTAATGTACTCGGAGGTGTTTCTTGAACCGTACATCCATTGTCGGTTCATCTGCATGCATTATATATAATTAAGTGTGTCAAAAATCATTACAAAACATCATGAATAGATAATTAAGTGACCAAATTAATAGAAGTTCATCATGACATTAAAACCAAAGTACATACACAGTTCTCATCTAACAACATAAAGCTCTGCAGAGCATCTAAATTAATTAAACCATACACTGAAACTATGTAAAACATTTCAATACGAAAACAAAGGCGATCATAATCGCAACCAATGTAACAACTGATCCAACGGCATAATGATACCAAGCCTCGGTATGAATGGCATATTTTCTAATCTTTCTAATCTTCAAGCGCATTGCATCCATCTTGATCTTATGATCATCGACGACATCCACAACATGCAACTCCAATATCATCTTCTCCTCCTCAATTTTTCTAATTTTTTCCTTCAACAAATTGTTTTCTTCTTCAACTAAATTTAACCTCTCGACAATAGGGTCGGTTGGAATTTCTGGTTCAACAACCTCCTAGATAAATAAAATCTATGTCACGTTGGTCGGCATAATTGTCATAAACAATAAATGAACCAATAGTTATGAAAAGATAATATATACCACATCCGAATCATAGACAGGACGAGGGCCGACAGGGGCGGATACCAAAACCATCGCACTATATAAGATGCAATAGTAAAAGTAAGATAATTATACAAGTATCTATATATATATATATAAACATACAAGTAAGAATTTTTTTTCCTTTCAGAAAGAAGATAATTACAAGAGGCTCACCACGGTGGTGCCGCGACGAGATCGGCGCGGGCGATCGACGGTGGTGAAGACGGGGACGGGACGTGACGAACCGCTAAACCTAGACAAATATTGAGGAAAATGGAGCTTGGAGGTCAAGCTTGGAGAGGAGAAAGCTTAAGTAGTGTGGCTCGGGTATTCCATCGAACACCTCGTGTGCATAGGAGGTGAGCTAGAGCACCACAAAGCTCTCCCCTCGCCGGCGACGAAAAACAGAGCAGTGGGAGTGCTCTGCTCGCGGGCGAGGGGTATATATAGGCAACTAATTGGTCCCGGTTTGTGGCCAGAACCGGGACTAAAGGGCAACCTTTGGTCCCGGTTCAAGCCACCAACCGGGACCAAAGGGGTCGAGCCAGGAGCGAGGCCCATTGGTCCCGGTTAGTCCCACCAACCGGGACCAATAGGTCCGGCCAAACCGGGACCAATAGCCCACGTGGCCCGGCCGGCCCCCGTGGCTCACGAACCGGGTCCAATGCCGCCATTGGTCCCGGTTATGGATTGAACCGGGACTAATGGGCTGGCCCGACCTGGACCATTGCCCCCTTTTCTATTAGTGTATCCTTGCGAATGGAACCCGAATAGGCAATAAAACTGGACGAGAGACTTGTGTGGTTAGTCAGGTCATGGCCGACACCCTCGCTGGGCTTCCGCTTGAAGGTTGTCGAGTACATATCGTGTAAACGGCGGTAAGTGGTGAGAGCGTGTGTGAAGAAGTACACCCTTGCAGGGTTAACATCATCTATTCGAATAGCCGTGTCCGCGGTAAAGGAATTCTGGGTTGCCTGTACAGTTCATAGACAAGTGAAAATGGATACTCTAAAATACGCAAGATAAGCGTGAGTGCTATGGATGGCGTTCTCGTAGGGAGACGGGAACGGATCCATAGTGGTGTATTGATATGGTGAATATGTGGACTCGTGTGCGCCACCTCAAAAGAGTTACTTGCAGTCGTAGTTCAGGATAGCCACCGAGTCAAAGCTGGCTTGCTGCAGTTAAACTCCACCACCCCCTTTGTTGATAATGATGCATATGTAGTTAGTTCTGATGTAAGTCTTGCTGGGTACATTTGTACTCACGTTGCTTAATTTATGTTTTTGCAGAGAGACTTCAGTCTCGCTAGTAGTTCCATGTGGACTTCGACGCTTAGCTTGTTACCTCAGCTACGATCTTGTGCCCTCAACAGGATCTGGTAGTTAGTCAGGCTTCTCAGCCTTTTTCATTTGTAGTTGTCTGTACTCAGACATGTTAAGCTTCCGCTTGTGCTTTGACTTGTATGCTCTGAATGCTGGGTCGAGAGACCCATGTCTGTAATATCTCGCTCCTCGGAGCCTATTGAATAAAATACTTGAGTTGTAGAGTCATGTAGTGATGCCATGTTGTATTTGCACATATCGAGCATATTGTGTGTATGTTATTGAAATGCTTGGTATGTGTGGGATCTGACTATCTAGTTTTTTTTCCTTGGTAGCCTCTCTTACCGGGAAATGTCTCCTAGTGCTTCCACTGAGCCTCGGAAGCTTGCTACTGCTCCGGAACACTTAGGCTGGCCGGCATGTGTCCTTCTTCGTTCCTGTGTCTGTCCCTTTGGGGAAATGTCACACGGTGTCTACCGGAGTCCTGTTAGCCTGCTACAGCCTGGTTTACTGGAGTCCTGCTAGCCCAGTTGCTATAGCCTGGATTCACTCGCTGATGACCGACACGTTCGTTGCTGGGTCATGTATGCCTGTCCCTGTAAGTTAGTGCCACTTTGGGTTGACGACTAGCCATGTCAGCCCGGGCTCCTTGTCATATGGATGCTAGCCACACTATCATATACGTGTGCCAAAAGGCGCAAACGGTCCCGGGCCTGGTAAGGCGACACCAGCGGGAATACCGTGCATGAGGCCGCAAAGTGATATGAGGTGTTACATGCTAGATCGGTGTGCCATTGAGTCGGGGTCCTGACACCCGTCGTCGACCCTGATCTTCTTTGGTGGCGTTCGCGTGGGCCACATTCGGTGCAGAGGCAGCCGGCCCCGCCGGAGGTGGTGCGTCGCCGTGTCAGGGAGGAAGATGAGCACGTCCATCGCTACATGGCTGCTATGGACGATGTCAGGTTCTCCACTACTTGGCGGGTTCTTTGGGCAGATGACCGGAGATATGATCCTGTGATGGTTCCTTCTCTTTGGGTGTGCACCACCCGCGCCCCAGGAACCGCGAGTGGCGCCCTAGATTATTCTGTAGTACTCGATCTTTATTAGGTACCTAGCCAGTGATGTATTCGATATATAATATTCGAGACGATGTATTCGAGATTATATATATTAAGACGATGATGTATTCAAGATTATATATTCGAGACGATGTATTCGAGATTCAGTTTTTCCTTATTGATTATTTGCATCCATGCATTGTAATTTGAATACTAAATTGTTTTATATTTCTTCTGTATTAGTAAAGTAAAAGCTGTGGCGGACAATACCGGCAGAAAGAGAGAAGAGGAATTGTTCGACATTATACGCAGCCCTCACAGGCTAGATGATCTAAATGAAGCAGATGACGGCTCCCAATATCTGAACAATACCGGAGAGGGTGATGAAAAGATATTCGATCTCGACGACTGAGCTGATGAAGTCATGAACTATGATTATGATTATGATGACACAGACAATGTTTGTGATGACATAGAGAATGCTGATCTTCGAATAACAAAGACTACCGACGAGGTATATTTATATAAGCATACATCATGGTGATCATCACATGTTTTTTTATTGAAGATATATTAACGAATCGATCTTTCTTCTTTCAGCCCTCCGGATCGAGCAAATCTACTTCTACAGACAACAAGACAAAGCGAGGCCCGGGCAGATTGTTGAAGGATGGTGTAAAGTACCACATCGAATCCACCAAACTTAGTGGCGAACCCCTCACGCCTAAGAACGTTGCAGACAAGTGGGCTCGTTAGTGCGGAGTTCTTGTGAAGGACAAACTCCCGATCTCCATTCAAGAATGGAAAGAGCCAAAGACTAAACGTCCAGGTGTTACTTGGGTCGACGACAGAGCCAAAAAAGACCTTTTGAACTCTCTGATGGAACATTTCACCCTACCAGATCATTTCACTAAAGCAGATGTGGAGAAAGTCAAGGCCGTTGCTCTTAAGAAGATGGCAATTGCATTCAACACCCACAAGAAAACTGTATGGGCCAAATACCTTGCTAATGAAAGGAAGACTCCAGATTTCACGGGAACACTGGAGAAGCAAAGAGAACACTGGGACGATTTCGTGACCTTCAAGGATTCAGAATTATCTAAGGAGCGATCGATGAAAAACAAGGAAAATGCCGCAAAAAAGATGCACTTCCATAGGCTGGGTCCAGGTGGCTACGCGGTGGGATTGCCTAAGTGGGATAAGTATGAGCAAGAGATGGAGGATGCAGGGGTCACTCTGGTTACTAGGAACTGGCCCCCAGGTGCAGAACTTGGTTCTATGCGCATGGGGGGGCGTTGGACCCGAAGACAGGCGAAGTTTCGCGGAAGGCAAATCTAAAAGGAGCCGAACAAAAGATAATTGACGCAATAGAGGAAGCACGAAGGGGGGTGTTCACGCCCAACAGAGAGAACGACGAGCTTACGCGCGCCCTGGGAAATCCTGAACACCCGGGAAGAACACGAGGCAAGGGCATTATTCCCTGGTATGAGGGATTTTCAGAATGGAACGAGGACTACAGGACCCGTGCAAGAAAGAAGATGGAGGAGGAGAAGAAAAGGAAGCTGGAGGAGGAGCAGAGGAAGCAGGACGCAGAATGCCTTCAAGGCCTATAAGCAAGGCACGCGGACCTGGCACTCAAATTCCAGCAGCAGCAGCAGCAGATCGACTCACTTAGCCAGGAAAGGGGGTCTCAGCAGCGGCAGCAGCAAGCGGATGATCGTCCAGCATTGGATTGCACCATCCCATCCATGCCGAGAAGTAGCATTGGTTCTGTCCCGGGCGACACACTGCTGGATACATACCCTGTGGATGACATCATAGAGAACACTAACTGTGAGCTACCCTCCAAAATGAAGAACATATCCATGAAGGTGGCAGACGGCGTTGCTTTTCCAGTTACCCCTGAAGCAACCTTCCATTGCATCCCGATTCAAGAGGGCTATGCTGGTGTCATGGTTGATGAAGTGGTGGACCCATATTCGGGGCTACAGCTTGACATTCCTGGAGGTGAAGACGAGCGCACACTGGGAGAGGCCAGACATCGTATCATCCTATGGAGAAAGGATTGCATCATCTTTCTAGGTCCACCAACACCACGTCGTCTGCCGACTCCTCCTCGAAGTCCGCCACCGAGTCAGCAGACTCCCGCTCCTCCAAGTCCACGAACGCGTGAGGCGACTCCTCCTCGAAGTCCGCCACCTCCTCCAAGTCCCCGAACGTGTGAGCTGACTCCTCCGATTTCAAGTCCGGCACCGTGTCAGGCCACTTCTCATGGTCCAACTAAGCCACGTCAGCCGTCTCAGCAATCGCAGAAGAGACATGCCGCAGCTTTGGTGCGTAGCGGTATGAGTCGAGGTAGTTCAGGAAGTACAGGCGGATACACGCGATATAAATATGGTCCAAGCCTCGCTCCTCTTCCTCAGAGGCCTTACGACATGACTAAGGAGCAAAACGCAGCCATAGTGCAAGCCCAAGTGGACGCCCATTTTGGACCGAAACCGGCACCGCCGCCAAAGGAGAAAGTGCCTGAGAAAGTAATTGACCACTTCATTTGTATGGCTAGAGAACCAGCTCCCAAGCCTGTTGACTCGGACTATGAGCGCCAAATCAGGAAACTACATCGAGAACGGCTAAAGAAGGAAGCGAGCTCGAGCTCGAGCTAACAAGCAGCTGGTAAAAAATGCGGGAAAACCGTTCCCCAGTTGGGAGAACAGGCGGCGCAAGCGATCCCCCTACTTGTTGTGCCAACAACACATGAGAGGAGTATTCGCGCCAAATATTATTGTGGGCAAACCGTTAGCGTTCCCCAGCATGGCAATGTGGTAATAACGGAGGATCATATAATGCAGGCTCAAATGCTCAATATCTCTGTTGGACAACTCCTCGAAATCAAGCCCATGTCTCCGCTTAGATAATCGGAAATAGCATGGAAATATGTCCGGGGCCAACCTTTGGTCCATCCAGACAAGGTCAAGGACCTCCCAACGAGAATGTATCAATTGCATCAATGGTACATGAACATTACCATTTCCAATCGAGAGTCCCTCATGGTGAATGTCAAGCATGAGCATTATTACCATGAGAAAGCTCTGGCCATTGAGTATCCAAAACTATTTCAGTTATACAATCAAGACGCACTCGACAAGTCTATCGTCAGTTGCTATTGTCTGTAAGTGATTTCTTTCTATAATTTAAGTCTCAAGCTAGTTTTGTAGTGATAATTTTGATCAATCATTACATGTAATTATCCTCACTATATTCTTTTTCTGTGGTATTATATGCAGGATGAAGATGTATGAAATGAAAAAATCTGGACGCTATGGCGTTGGGTTCATTGACCCAAATACCATTAATGAGGACATATGGCAGATTGAATGTTATCAAGATGATGTAGAGGAAATCATGCTAGAGTTCTTGAAGCGCCTCAATAGCAATGAAGATATACTACTTCCTTACAACTTCCCGTGAGTCACACTGTCTTGTACTACAAATTCTGTTTTTGCTTACTAGCTAGCTAGATGTTAATAATTAAGTGTATACGGTTTACGGTAGTTGATTAATTTTCTGCACATGCCATCTTAATTAAGACATGCAAACGTGTGCACATGCAGTTGGCACTGGGTCTTGTTAGACATTAAAGTTGACGAAGGAAAAGTTGAATTACTGGACTCACTAACTAAAGCAGATAAATACTTCACCATCGTGAATGGGATAGTCAACAGGTAATTTCAATCATTATTAACTATATCTTGGCCTATTATTAGTTCGTCATTTCCTGATATGAACTATTCAATAACCCCTTTATTAATTTTCTTTGCCGGCGGGCAGGGCATGGGCAAAGTTCATCAAGGTGACTCCAGGCAAGTGGGCAAAAAAGTTGTTTTGGCATGGACCAAAGGTAAGTAATTAAGTAGTACTAGCTAGCTACCATCTCTTTAATTCTTGTTTCAATATCATTAATTAATTATGATGCTTGATTAATTATTATCTGATTCAATTCCATTCTCGTAAAGCCCCTGAAGCGGGCGCCGGGGAATAATCTGTGTGCTTTCTACGTTTGCGAGAACATTCGCATGATGACGTCCGAAAGGAGCAGATCTGATAGACAGGACTGGGTCCGTTTGTCAGAACACTATTCACACCATTATCGATATCTAGTCACACAACTAACACACATGCATATTGATCTCCTTCTTAACAGTTCAGAGAGGTGCGGGATAAGCTCCTACCATCGGACCGCATACTAGCACTTCAAGAGGAAATAGCCGGTGTTTTGCTCGACCAGGTCATAGATCCCAAAGGAGAATACTATTACCCGCTACCGCCCCCATGAACCACTTGTCATCATGCTCCGGAGGCACCAAAGGCAACATATGTGTATGTGTGAATAATTAATGGTGTTGGTTGTGAGACATTCGATGATATATATATAT
>NW_021179289.1:0-1168 GCF_002162155.2 Triticum dicoccoides | reverse complement strand
GCACATCTTTTCAGAAACTTGTTAACAAGGCCATCAGTGCTGAAACTGGTCAGACTGATTATGATGCAACACGCAAGCATGGCCGTGACATGGGTTCCTCATCCGGTGCTGGTCCTCAGAAGCGCCGCGTGTGGGTGCCCAACACCGCCCTGCCACCCAGGTTCACACCGAGGCCATCTTTCCAGGCGCCTCGCCCCGTTCAACAGTCTGCACCAGCCAAGCCCTATGGGGGTCCAACCAACAATGCTCCTCCACGTACCAGTTCCGTGACTTGTTTCAAGTGTGGGGAATCTGGCCACTATATGCGTGAGTGTCCCCAGACCAACCCCAACCAATCTGCTAAAGCTGTTGGCCGTGGCAAGCCGACAGGGAAAGTGTTCCACGCCAAGCCGGCCACCGCTACACGTGGCCATGTCAACTGTATCTCTGCCGAAGAAGCTCAAGAGGATCCCAACGTCGTTCTCGGTACACTCCTTGTTAATTGCCACCCGGCATCTGTTATTTTCGATACAGGAGCCTCTCATTCATTTATATCCGAGAACTATGCTCGTCTGCATAACACCGCATTCTGTGACATGCCATCCACTATGGAAATTTCTACTCCTGGTTCTAGATGGCAGACCTCCAGGGTAAGTTATGGAAATGAAATCCAAGTCGACAGACTTGTTTTCCTTGCATCTTTGATAGCTCTCAAAAGATATTAATATCATTTTGGGTATGGACTGGATGTCAGCTCATCATGCCAAAATTGATTGCTTCTCTAGGACTGTTCAACTCACTCATCCTTCGGGGAAGATAGTCAATGTCTTGACCCGATTAGCCAAGCGACAATTATATTCTCTTAACGCCAGCCCTTTGCCAGACCTTGAGGACGTTCCGGTAGTCCGTGACTTCCCGGATGTCTTCCCAGAGGAATTGCCAGGTGTTCCACCTGACAGGGATGTTGAGTTCGTAATAGACCTCATTCCAGGAACCGTTCCGATTGCTAGAAGACCCTATAAGATGGCACCACTAGAACTAGCCGAGCTTAAGAAACAACTCGATGAGTCCTTGAAAAAGGGTTTCATCCGACCTAGTTCATCTCCGTGGGCTTGCCCCGTCCTCTTCGTCAAGAAGAAGGATGGTACGGACCGGATGGTTGTAGATTACCGACCGGTCAATTTGGTCA
>NW_021179288.1:0-2671 GCF_002162155.2 Triticum dicoccoides | reverse complement strand
TGTGTCAAATGAAGGTGGATTAGGTTCAAGTGGAGGCAATATGTGGTGCATGTCAAAAGTATACTACTAATCCAAACTTGATCTAGTTTGGACTAGTAGTACTTTCGATGTGCACCACATGTTGCCTCCACTTGAATCTAATCCGCCAGAACAAGCTATTTAATCATCATCATAGTCATTACCACCAACAGTATTTATTTAATCACCACTAACACTAGCTAATAATAATCATCATAGTCATAACCACCAAGACTAGCTATTTTATCATCATAGTAATAGTGTAGCACATCATCATCTTCAAACTCAATTCTACTTAGCTAATCACTCCTGCTGCTCTTTCTTAGGTAAAATAACATAAAACATGTGTAGCTCTCCTCCTTCATCAAGTTGGAGCATGCAGATGAACCTGTCTCCTAATCGTGGGTTGCGCTTCTGTTTGCTGCCCCCTAGTACTTCTATGCGCTCCTCCATCACACATTTGGTCTAGTCTTTCACTATTAAGACTCCGACGCTAATCCTGAATGCACTAAAGTAATCTGTAGGATATCTTGGCCGTAAGCTAATAATACTCATGGTACCTTTAGTCTCGATCCCATAAGGCACAACATTCATCGGTAGTCCCTGTTGAAGAACATTGTATGGTAACATACTTAGTAATGAAGTTTAGCTTCAAAAATAATGTATGGAAAAGATGCACTGAGGACAAATAGTCAAAATGTTACCATCCTTCCTAAATAGATGTGACCGTAGTTCATTACGAACACTATTGGTCGCACGTTTTCAGCACTAACATTTCTAAATGCAGGAAGAAAATTTGTCTTGACAGTATCAAGATCCGCAAGCCATGAAACATAATGACTGAGCTCCTCGCAGTTGAGTTCAGCCCCGGCACAGTAGTAGGTCCTGTCTACCAAGTGCTGGACATGTTTGCTTGAACCGAAATAAGCTGACAATAGAAATTAGTTTTCAACTATTTTTTAATAAACAATATCAAAGACATAAATATGGTTGAGAAACTTACATAATGGTATAACTGGAGGCGTCTGCACATCGACCCAGATGTCGGTATTACCTTCAATATCATCTTCCTGACGAATATCAAAGGTGATAACCATATCAGGCTCAAATGCATAAGTCTTGCATAGTGCTCGCCATATTTTGCATCCAAAATAGATGTAGTCGTCTGAATTGTATAATTTTGCGTGGAAAATATAACCATGCTCGGTCTCCAAGTAAACTTTCTTTACCTCCATAGTATGACTGAAACCTATCTTATCCAATACAAAAACTTTTGCATGGTAGGGGATACGCTAGTAGAATAGTAAAAAAATTATAAGTTGAAGCAAATGAAGCAGATGTCATGCTTAATTACAAAAAAGACTTGTCGTTGTGACTTACTGTATCCACTTCGGAGTTCTCTTCCAGCTTGATGCTGAAGCGCCTATCATCATCTAGGAAGATTCCGTCGCACATGTCGTGCTCGTCTTCGCAGTATTTGCAAATACCGAACTCCTTTTCGTCGTTAGACATTTCCTATGTTCATAGTTAAAACATTAATTTAAAATCGATCGAAGACAACTACCAGGATACTCAACACACAAATCCGGGGCACTCGATATTTCCTACATACTGGCACAATTCATGCCAAAATTCACGAAAAAATTTGGCATGACCTTTGCTAAAATAGGACACATCGAGCGCCTGGAATTTGCCGAAACGAAAATGAATCAACACTCCAGCAAAACATAGGCCACTCGAAGGTGTAACCTGCAAACATGACCGACCACTTGGACAAACACAAGATATACAACAAGTTCTTACTAACTAGTTCTATTAATTCAACTAGTTCTTACTAAAAATAAAATGACTATAAATAAAAATAAACTAGTACCTAATTAGTACCTAGTTCTTACTAACTAATTGGTACCTAGTAACTAATCGTTTCCACCCTTACATGAACCCTAACTAATTTGAGCCGCATCCGCATCCGATTCGTTTCCACCCTTACATGAACCCTAACTAATTTTATGCAACTAAAATATGAAGAAACCCTAGGCGGAGGTAGGGGAGAAGGAGGAGCAGGCGTGCTGACCTCGGGTGACTGCGACGAGGGAGTGACAAGCAGTGTCAAGGTCGGGGTCGGGGCTCGGGCGCGCGGCGGAGGGCGGCGTCGAGGTCGGGGTCGGGGTCGGCGTTGAGGTCGGGAGCCGGGCAGCATTGAATCTGGGGTCGGGGGCGGCGTAGAGGGCGTGCGGAGAGCGTGCGACGGCCGACGGGCGACGGCGGCGGCGAGAGTGGAGGAGTTGGAGTTGGGTAAGTCGCCGTGGGGAAGGACGAACCCGCGGTTAAGTCAGAAGTAGCAGTAGCGCGTTAGGAAAAGCGCGCTGCTACTACGTTAGCTACAACGCGTTCTGTGATACATGCTACTGCTACTCCTTTCTCTTTTTCCCTTTTCATTTATTTTTCTTCAAATTTTATTTTTCTCCTTCCACCTTATTCTATTTCGTTCATTTTCAGTTACCTTTCTATCTGCTTTCCATTTAATTTTAGATCCTTTAGCAGTAGCGGGTTTAGAGGAAACCGCGCTGCTACAAATAAATTAGCGGTAGCGCTGTTCTTTATAGATCGCTACTACTATGTGTAGCCTGTAGGATAAGCCGTGGAAATTTTA
>NW_021179287.1:0-728 GCF_002162155.2 Triticum dicoccoides | reverse complement strand
AGCACGTGACACCAGTGCCTCCCTGTCTTAGCGTAACGCGAGTCGAGGCGGACGTCGTCGCGGTAGCAACGATGGACGCCGAGACGAGCACGTGACACCACTGCCTCCCTGTCTTAGCGTAACGCGAGTCGAGGCGGACGTCGTCGCGGTAGCGACGACGGCCGCCGAGACGAGCACGTGACACCACTGCCTCCCAGTCTTAGCGTAATGCGAGTCGAGGCGTACCGCGACGACGGATGCCGAGACGAGCACGTGACACCAGTGCCACCCTTTCTTAGTGTAATGCGAGTCGATGCGGACGTCATCGCGGTAGCAATGACGGACGCCGAGACGAGTACGTGACACCACTGCCTCCCTGTCTTAGCGTAACGCGAGTCGAGGCGGACGTCGTTGCGGTAGCGACGACGGACGCCGAGACGAGCACGGGACACCAGTGTCACCCTGTGTTAGCATAACGCGAGTCAAGGCGGACGTCGTCGCGGTAGCGACGACGGATGCCGAGACGAGCACGTGATACCAGTGCCACCCTGCCTTAGCGTAACGCGAGTCGAGGCGGACGTCGTCGCGGTAGCGACGACGGACACCGAGACGAGCACGTGACACCAGTGCCACCCTGTCTTAGCGTAACGCGAGTCGAGACGGACGTCGTCGCGGTAGCGACGACGGACGCCGAGACGAGCACGTGACACCACTGCCTCCCTGTCTTAGCGTAATGCGAGTCGAGGCGG
>NW_021179286.1:0-1357 GCF_002162155.2 Triticum dicoccoides | reverse complement strand
GGCGTACTAAACTCAGGTATTCCAGAATTGCAACGATAAAATTATGATGACAACACCTCAGAGCTCAACTCCCCGGGACACTTCCACTAAACCCCTGACAGGAGGCACCAAGACAATGTTCTCATCATAAAACCATCGGAACGATTCCAAGATACCCGCGTGATCCTAAATTTTTTTAGTGAAATTTGAGAAGAGAAGAGTCAAAACTCTACGTCAGGATGCCTTACCAGAGCGATGAGGAGACTGGGAAGTAAAAAGAATTCATAATCTCTCCGATATATAATTCCTAAAAGACTCAAAAAAAATTCTAGACACAACTCGACCGCTAATAACGATCAAGCAATGGGGCTCCTAAGGTTGGGGAAGGCTCTGATAACCAACTTGTAACACCCTTGATGCGACTATATCTCCCACGTGTCGAGGCACGACTTAGAGGCATAATCGCATTGAAGGCATATGTCGCAAGTTAGGCAATCTTCACAACATCCCATGTAATATGAGTAATAAAGGGGAGATAACATAGTTGGCTTACACTCGCCACGTCAAACAAGTACATAACTAACATTACATCATCCAAACACTCATGGCCCGACTACGGCGCCAAAATAAAAGAGAACCCAACATGCGACAATGGCCCCGTTCACCCCCAACTAGGCACCACTACTGATCATCAGGAAAGGAAACATAGTAACGTTGAGAGTCTTCGTCGAACTCCCACTTGAGCTCATACGCGTCTCCAGGAGCGGAATCATCAGGCCTTGCATCTGGTGTAATAGTAATCTGTGAGCCACAGGGACACAGCAATCTCGCACCCTTGTGATCAAGACTATTTAAGCTTATAGGTAACGCAAGGTAAATATATGTGGAGCTGCAGAAGGCGACTAGCAAATATGGTGGCTCACTTATTCGCAAAAGAGAGCGAGAAGAGGAGGCAAAGCGCGAGCGAGAATCTAGAGAACAACCTGCGCAAACATTACTCCAACACCGTGTCCACTTCCCAGACTCCGCCGAGAAGAGGCCATCACGGTAACACACTCAGTTGATTCATTTTAATTAATTAATGTTCAAGTTATCTACAACCAGACATTAACAAATTCCCATCTGCACATAACCGCGGGCACGGCTTTCGAAAGTTCAAATCCCTGCAGGGGAGTCCCAACTTAGCCCATGACAAGCTCTCACGGTCAACGAAGGAATAGACCTCCTCCCAAGACGTTCCAATCAGACTCGGTATCTTGGTAATTCAAGACACTTCGACAGGTTAAAACAAGACCAGCAACACCGCCCGAATGTGCCGACAAATCCCGATAGGAGCTGCACATATCTCTTTCTCAGGGCACACTCAGATTGTCTAAAC
>NW_021179285.1:0-1010 GCF_002162155.2 Triticum dicoccoides | reverse complement strand
AGACTACGAACAAGTGGTGGTGGTGGGTGTCACAAATCCGTCAAGCAAATCTCAAATTCTTACCAGTTCTTACCCAGCAGCAGGCGGTGATCGGCAACCGTTGTAGTCAAAAACTCTCAAAGCTTGGATAGAGCGATTACCAGGGAGAGTCAAACGCACGACATAGATGTATGTGGAGCTGGGAAGGCTTATAATATGGTAGCAAAAAGGGTCAGCAATAATCAATTCAGAGATGCAAAGTTGAATAAACGCTCAACGACGGTACTGTGCTGGTCCTAGGCTAGACTGTGCTAGAGACGCGAGCCTAGAACACTAACAAAATCACGGCGCGGCACGTAAACAAGGGAAAAGCACACTCTGGAATTTTTTTTCGCTCTTTTTTTTTTGCGCTGCTTTTTTTTTTTGCGAAAAATCACTATGATGGCGAGTGTCTCAAAACTCTTCTTAGCTCAAACTGACAGGATGGGCACGAAATTTTTTTGACCAATTTTTTTTTTTGACTGCCCGGACCCAAAAACTGGAAACGGGTCAAAAAAAACTTCCTATAATGGCACCTGTCTCAAAACACTCAGAAACACCTAAAAATAGGATAGCCAGAAATTTTTTCGAGAAATGCGTTTTCGAAAAATTTTGGGCCTAAACGGAGCGTGGCTACCCGACTCTTTTTTTTTTTTCCGAAACCTACTCCGGCAAGGAAACACGAATCGGAATCTAGATGGATCTCGAAAACAAACCTAATATGACAAGAACTCGGATTGGTGGTGGATATATGGTGGTAGATGGCAGCGGTGGTGGTATATGACAGCTGTGGTGGTATATGGATACGGATTCGAAGCGGTGGTGGTATATGACAGCTGTGGTGGTATATGGATACGGATTCGAAACGGTGGCGGATAAGCGGTGGTGGTAGATGGCGGGGTGATGATGATGGTGCGGCGGCGGCGTGACAACTTATGACCAGAACTCGAAACTCTAAAAGACTAGACTCTAAGACCAGCAACTAGACACGA
>NW_021179284.1:0-1440 GCF_002162155.2 Triticum dicoccoides | reverse complement strand
GTTTGCGCCCGCGGTCTTGGATTTGGCTTCGGGTATAACCATGGTGGTGAAATACCGGTCTTCTTTTATGATGTTCTTGGCCCATCTGACACGGAACATCGGGACCTTCTCTCCAGCGTAGCTCAGCTCCCAGATCTCCTCGATCCTTCCGTAGTATCTGTCCTTGTCGTTACCGGTGTAGGATTCCATCGTTACCCCGGAGTTCTGATAACCATCGCTCTTCATGTCCTTGGCCTCGGTGTAGAATGTGTAGCCGTTGATATCGTACGCCTCATAGGTCATCAGGTTGTGCTCGGCGCCCTGTGACAAGGCGAATATGAGTTGTTCTTCCACGGAAGAATCCTCATGTAAAGGGTACGACAGAAGCTTATGCTTGAACCAACGCGTGAAACATGAGTTGTGCTCTTTGAGTATATCTCCGTCCGTCCTCTGTTGGCCTCGGTCATTGTACGTCTTTTTAATAAAGGTTTTGTGCTCTACCAACCAAGGATCGACCACGTCTATGTGTTGTAGCGCGACTAGGTTTGCTCTTTCAAAGTCGGCGAGTCGACCCTCGAAGTCGACATGCATTTCGCGGCGACCCTCACGGTGATCCCATCCAGCGAGCCTGCCGAGGTGCCTGTTGACGGGCAGACCAACGGGGTTCTCGATGCCTAGATAATTCGTGCAGTAGGAGAGGCACTCTTCGGTCAGAAAGCCCCTGGCTATGCTTCCTTCTGGACGTGACATGTTGCGAACGTATCCTTTGATGACACCATTCATCCTTTCGAACGGCATCATGCTGTGCAGGAACATCGGCCCGAGTTGGATGATATCCTCCACTATATGGACCAGCAGATGCACCATAACGTCAAAGAATGCGGGCGGGAAGTACATCTCAAGCTCGCATAGTATCACCACGATCTCTTCCTCATCATCATGTCCTGCATCTTCTACATGATGACTGTGTACAGCATCACAGTCGTGATCATCTCCTAGGGATTCTTCGTCTTCTCGCCCGCCCGAGCCGCGGTGGTTGTCTTGCTGCCCTTCCTCATTTCTTGCCCGGCCCGCATGGACGACTTCGTAGTCATCTTCATCACCTTGCCACCGATAGCCATCCATGAAACCACGCAACAGCAGGTGGTCCCGCACCTGCCCAGAATCCGGGTCCGCAATAAGGCTCTTCAGCTTGCATCTTCGACACGGACATCTTATCTCCGTCTCGTTCTTTTGAAGCATCTCGGCCTTCGCGGACCTCAAAAACCTATTCACGATGCCTTCGGTCATCGTGCGGACCATGGTCGCCTGCGGGGTAGAGCAAAACGATATTTTAGAACCAAACAAAAATTTGGCATGACCTTCCCTAAAAATAGGACCAAAAAGAATGCTTAATGCCAAAATTCTCGCCGAAACGGAAATGAATCAACATTCCGGCAAAATATTGGCAACTATCGCATA
>NW_021179283.1:0-1040 GCF_002162155.2 Triticum dicoccoides | reverse complement strand
ACAAACCGGATACGTGTATATGTTGAATGGTGGAGCAGTAAGCTGGTGCAGCTGCAAGCAGAGCGTCGTGGCGGGATCTACATGTGAAGCGGAGTACATGGCAGCCTCGGAGGCAGCGCATGAAGCGATTTGGGTGAAGGAGTTCATCACCGACCTAGGAGTCATACCCAATGCGTCGGGGCCGATCAAACTCTTCTGTGACAACACTGGAGCTATTGCCCTCGCCAAGGAGCCCAGGTTTCACAAGAAGACCAGGCACATCAAGCGTCGTTTCAACTCCATCCGTGAAAATGTTCAAGATGGAGACATAGAGATTTGCAAAGTGCACACGGATCTGAATGTCGCAGATCCGCTAACTAAACCTCTCTCGCGTGCAAAACATGATCAACACCAGAACTCTATGGGTGTTCGATTCATCACAATGTAACTAGATTAGTGACTCTAGTGCAAGTGGGAGACTGTTGGAAATATGCCCTAGAGGCAATAATAAAAGTATTATTATATTTCAATGTTCATGATAAATGTCTTTTATTCATGCTATAACTGTATTATCCGGAAATCGTAATACACGTGTGAATACTTAGACTACAATATGTCCCTGGTGAGCCTCTAGTTGACTAGCTCGTTGTGATCAACAGATAGTCATGGTTTCCTGACTATGGACATTGGATGTTGTTGATAACGGGATCACATCATTAGGAGAATGATGTGATGGACAAGACCCAATCCTAAGCATAGCATAAAAGATCGTGTAGTTCGTTTTGCTAGAGCTTTGCCAATGTCAAGTATCTCTTCCTTCGACCATGAGATCGTGTAACTCCCGGATATCGTAAGAGTGCCTTGGGTGTATCAAACGTCACAACGTAACTGGGTGACTATAAAGGTGCATTACAGGTATCTCCGAAAGTATCTGTTGGGTTGACACGGATCGAGATTGGGATTTGTCACTCCGTATGACGGAGAGGTATCTCTGGGCCCACTCGGTAATGCATCATCATAATGAGCTCAATGTGACCAAGGTGTTGGACACGGGATCATGC
>NW_021179282.1:0-2797 GCF_002162155.2 Triticum dicoccoides | reverse complement strand
AGGTATAGAAACTTCCAAATTAAGTTTTTCATCATAAGATTGTAACAAGGCATCAACGATATGTTTGGTAAAAGCTTTATTTTGACTATAAGCATGAGGAGAATTAACAACGGATTGCAACAAGGAAATACAACCTTTTAAAGAACAATTATCATAATCAAATTCCTTGAAATCCGAGATAGTGGGTTCAATACTATTTAAAGTCATGACCTCTCCAATCCCACTTTTACCAAATTTAGCATCAAGATATAAAAACTCCGAATTTTTGGGGCGCCTTCTAGGTAAAGTTGACTAATCATCAGTCCCATAAACATCAAGATTCATATTGCAAAAGATAGATCTAATAGGAGACGCATCAATAACTTTAAGATCCTCATCATTATTTTCGTGTAACTTTTCCGGTTTAGCGGCCATCTTATTGACTAAGGTAGCTTGCTTATCAGAAATTTTGGCTATAGCATTTTCAAGCTGGGTAATTTGAACATTAACACCATAAAATTATTTATTCATATCATCAAGCTCTTTGTTCATAAACCCCAAAATACCTTTTTGTACCTTCAGCTCTTTTCTAAAGAAATTATTATGCTCAAATTGCAAATTCATAAAGCTTCTAATATTTGATTCAATCTCTTCCATCCTTCTGAGAAGGTGGTCAAAACCCTTAGGCAAAGCCATAAGGTCAAACAAGCACACAAGCAAACAGAAAAGGCAAGCGGAAAGAGAGGAGGAGATTCGGAAAGAGAGGGCGAATAAAACGGCAAAGGTGAAGTGGGGGAGAGGAAAACGAGAGGCAAATGGCAAATAATGTAAATGCGAGGGAGATGAGTTTGTGATGGGTACTTGGTATGTCTTGACTTGAGCAAAGACCTCCCCGGCAATGGCGCCAGAAATCCTTCTTGCTACGTCTTAAGCTTGTGTTGGTTTTCCTTGAAGAGGAAAGGGTGATGCAGCAGAGTAGCATAAGTATTTTCCTCAGTTTTTGAGAACCAAGGTATCAATCGAGTAGGAGGCTCCTCAAAAGTCCCACGCACCTACACAAACAAACCAAGAACTCGCAACCAACACAATAAAGGGGTTGTCAATCCCTTCACGGCCACTTGCGAAAGTGAGATCTGATAGAGATAGTATGATAAGATAAATATATTTTTGGTATTTTATAACATAGATACAAAAAATAAATATGCAAATAAAATTAGATTGGAAGCAAAAATGGTAAGAGATAGACCCGGGGGCCATAGGTTTCACCAGAGGCTTCTCTCAAGATTGCATAAGTATGACGGTGGGTGAATAAATTACTATCGAGCAATTGAAAGAAAAGCGAATAATTATGAGATTATCTAGGCATGACCATAAATATAGGCATCACGTCCGCAACAAGTAGACCAACTCCTGCCTGCATCTACTACTATTACTCCACACATCGACCGACTCCTGCCTGCATCTAGAGTATTAAGTTCATAAGAACAGAGTAACGCCTTAAGAAAGATGACATGATGTAGAGGGATAAACTCATGCAATATGATATAAACCCCATCTTTTTATCCTCGATGGCAACAATACAATGCGTGCCTTGCAACCATTTCTATCACTGGGTAAGGACACCGCAAGATTGAACACAAAGCTAAGCACTTCTCCCATGGCAAGAAAGATCAATCTAGTAGGCCAAACCAAATTGATAATTCGAAGAGACTTGCAAAGATAACTCAATCATACATAAAAGAATTCAGAGAAGATTCAAATATTATTCATAGATAAACTTGATCACAAACCCAAAATTCATCGGATCTCGACAAACACACCGCAAAAAGAGATTACATCAAATAGATCTCCACAAGAGAGGGGGAGAACATTGTATTGAGATGAAAAAAGAGAGAAGAAGCCATCTAGCTACTAACTATGGACCCGTAGGTCTGTGGTAAACAACTCACAACTCATCGGAAGGGCTATGGTGTTGATGTAGAAGCCCTCCGTGGTCGATTCCCCCTCCGACAGAACGCCGGCGAAGGCTCCAAGATGGGATCTTGCGGATACAGAAGGTTACGGCGGTGGAAATTGTGTTTTGGGTGCTCTCTCGATGTTTTCGGGGTATGTAGGCTTATATATGAGGAAGAAGTACGTCAGTTGCCGCCCGAGGGGCCCACGAGACAGGGGGCGCGCCCTACAGGGGGGGGGGCGCCCTCCTATCTCGTGTCCGCCTCGGCTGCTTCTTGACTTGCACTCCAAGTCCTCTGGATCTCGTTCGTTCCAAAAATCATGCCTCCCAAGGTTTCATTCCGTTTGGACTCCATTTGATATTCCTTTTCTTCGAAATACTGAAATAGGCAAAAAAAAATAGCAATACGGGCTCGGCCTCCGGTTAGTAGGTTAGTCCCAAAAATGATATAAATGTGTAAAATAAAGCCCATAAACATCCAAAAGGGGTAATATAATAGCATGGAACAATCAAAAATTATAGATACGTCGGAGACCTATCGTGGCTTCCGGGAGCTCAAGAATGAGGGGCTAAAGCTTTGGAAGAATGGCATGATCACCCACCATAAGATTGACAGAGACATCAAGAACCAAGTCCAGGAGGTTGCCAACATGCAGGAGAATTATAACTTCAATGTTAGTAATATTGTAGCAAATGCCACTACCAACGCTGCCATTAACATTCGAATTTTAGCTAGACACTACTGGAATCAGCTACTTTGCCATCTGCCAGATCTTTGCCGTCCGCTAGCGGACGGCAAAGAAGCTCTTTGCCCTCAGCTACCGTAAAGCAGACGGCAAAGAAACGGCGGACGGCAAAGAACCT
>NW_021179281.1:0-974 GCF_002162155.2 Triticum dicoccoides | reverse complement strand
GAGGAAGTCTTTTCACCTCTCGATTTTGGGAAAGTTTCCAAAATGCTATGGGAACTCGTCTCTCCTTTAGCACCGCCTTCCACCCTCAGTCGAGTGGTCAAGTGGAACGCGTCAACCAAATTCTAGAAGACATGCTTCGAGCCTCTGTTATCTCATTCGGAATGGACTGGGAGAAGTGCCTTCCATTTGCCGAATTCGCTTACAACAACAGCTATCAATCTAGCTTGGGTAAAGCCCCTTTTGAAGTTCTCTATGGACGACGGTGTCGAACACCCCTTAACTGGTCAGAGACCGGGGAAAGACAATTCTTTGGCCCGGACATGATTCAGGAAGCAGAAGAACAAGTTCGCATCGTTCGTGAAAAGTTGAAAACAGCCCAATCTCGTCAGAAGAGTCAATATGACCGAAAACATAAGGCTATGACTTTCGAGGTTGACGAGAAGGCATATCTTCGGGTCACCCCTCTGAAGGGAACCCATCGTTTCGGTATCAAAGGCAAATTGGCTCCTTGTTACATTGGACCTTTTCGCATTCTCGCCAAACGAGGAGAAGTTGCCTACCAGTTGGAACTACCTCCGCATCTCTCCAGAGTCCACGATGTCTTCCACGTTTCTCAACTCAGGCGTTGCTTCTCGGATCCTATCCGTGGAGTGGACCACGAAACGCTTGATCTCCAAGATAATCTTACATATCGAGAGTACCCCATTCGTATCCTCGATCAGGCCGAACGTACCACCCGACGTCATAATATCAAGTTTCTCAAAGTACAATGGTCGCACCATTCTGAGGATGAAGCAACTTGGGAAAGGGAGGATCGTCTTCGACTTGAGTACCCCGCCTTCTTCCCGGAGGAACCCAAATCTCGGGACGAGATTCTTTTGAGTGGGGGTGAGTTGTCACACCCTAGCTAGTCATGCATTAGAGTGTTGCATCATGTTTACTCTTTCATCAGAAACTTGAAATGGGGATCTGTG
>NW_021179280.1:0-1598 GCF_002162155.2 Triticum dicoccoides | reverse complement strand
TAGGAATTCCCCTTTCCAACTCCTTGGCCGAAGTTGAGTCTAGTCATTGCAAAACTTTTACTAACTTGGCTGTGTGCCTTACGGGCCCACGTCGCCATTGGGTGGTAGTAGGATCTTTTATTCCTCGACCTATGCTCTGGGACTCTGACATCTCTTCTATTCGGGTTAAACGATTTTTACTAAAATCTGACTTTAGGTTCTCGAAAATACTTTCTCCCGGAGAGCCCCTTCAGTCCAGGTGATCGCCGGCTGCACCAGAAGATTTCGAAGTTACTCGCTGAAACTCTTTTGAGACTTTGTGCCCGTTGCCTTTGCAATTCCCTACCATCGAAATATCCCTATGGATAAATACATACACTTGACGTTCTTACTTTTATTCCCAGTTGATCTTGTTATTACAAGATACCCCGAAATTCTCTCTATTGATTCGAGAATATCTTGTGCCTACTGTCTTGCAATTCCTTGTCACCTGAATACCCCTATGGATAATTCTCGCACTTGTCGAGTATCCGCTTATCCCAAGTTGTTCATGTGTTTCACAAAAGTCTTCAAAATAATATTTGATCTTCCGAAAATCCTCTGGAGCCTTTGGCTCTTGAAATTCTTGCTTGCTTGCATTATGGTTAATCCCATAAGTCTCATAGTCTTAATGACATTCCTTGTCATTATCATTTTGAGTCTGTTGACTCAATATTCTGCGAATACACGCAATCATCATTGATCCTTATAAATTACCTTTCCGGCTGAGCTTCCATTCTTTTAACTGGAATTGGTTCTCGACCAACCCAATTGTCGTTGATTGTACCCTAAGGCTATTCAACTTATCCATCCTTAATCAGAGCATTGCTTTTGATCCCTTGATTTGGAAATCATAATTCCTTTGCATTTGACAATTGAGTTAGTCAGTTGTTTCTATAATCTGATCTCCTTGCATTCTTCTTCCTCTAGTTGAGTACCGATACTCATATCAGATCCTTTGTGGACCATCAAGTCCTTTGTTGGATTGTTATCCGACAGTGTCCTTCACATTTGATCACCTTGTGAGTTCTTCCCCTGATACATAATGCCTTTGTTAAGTTGTATCCTCTTCTTGGCCGACCATGCTCTGCTTTCGGGCTTGTGTTATTTACTCTTGAAACTTGTGGTATATGTTTCTAAGAAGCCCCTATGGGTTGAACATATGCCTTCTCTAAACCGTGTGAACCCGAAAGTTTTCACGAGTCATACTCTTCTGGTGCTTCACCAGATAAAATTTCAACACTGCAACTTCATCGAACGTGAGAAGTGAATGAAAGGTTATGCATTGGAGAAGTGGGAGTCGACCTTGAACTTGTGTTCATGCCCATGGACACGATGTAGATCTTATCATTAAAGCTTCTCTTAAATAAATTATTCCTTTGGTATAAGTTCATCTTATATCTAGGATCTGGCCTTTTGCAACCGTGGTTCCGACCATGATTGTTCTTCTTTGATCTCATTTCTCGGACAAGTTAAAACAATTGTCTTCTATGGATCAATACACCAGTCCAACCTTTACTTTGATCTTGTGTCGAGTATTACCCCCCTGGTATCTCGAGATTATCATGGAACTGCATAAC
>NW_021179279.1:0-2831 GCF_002162155.2 Triticum dicoccoides | reverse complement strand
GATTTGTGACACCCACCACCACCACTTGTTCGTAGTCTGTAGGATCATATTCTTGTGTGTTTCTATTGCTGCTAACCATGCCAGGATCACAAGCCGACGAGATTGACTGGGAGAATTTATCGAACAAGGAGCTTCATGATAAGTTTCAGCAAATGATGACTGAACAGGTGCAAGATGTGCTGAACAATTTTGAAGAGGCCATGGAGAAGATCACTGGCCTTGAGAAGACGTTCGAAACAAAGCTCGATAACAGATTTAATGAATTGCTCGCGCGTCTTCCACCACCACCACCCGCTGCACCTAACGCACCTCTCCAACAACAACAACAACGACTACCTCCACGTCGCAAAATAGACCTTCGCCGAGCGAGCCGTGTTCCTCTTGCGTTTGGCCAAACTGTTGGTGCTGCTGTTGATACTTCTGTGGCTCCTGCTACTGCTATTGCTGGTACCCAGGAGGATGATGAGTATGCGGGCGATTATGAGGATGAGGTTGATCAAAATCAGATCTACGAGCAGCCACCAGCACCACCACCAGCAGGTCGACCTCAGGTATATATTCGTAATGGTAGGCCTGCACCACCACCTCAGGTACGAGATGATGTCCATATTCCTAAACTGAAATTGAATATTCCAACATTTGAGGGTAGATATATTCCTGATATATATCTTACTTGGGAGTTAGAAACTGAACAATGATTTACATGTTTACAATATCCTGAGGAGAGACGAGTTGCTGCTGCTGTTTGTGCTTTCACTAGTTTTGCATGTGTATGGTGGTCTGAACATTGTAGATTGTATCCTATTCCAACTACTTGGGCCGCTTTGAAAACGGCTATGCGTACGCGTTGGGTTCCACCATATTATCAACGTGAATTGCTTCAAAAATTACAGCGCTTAAGACAAGGAAAAAATTCTGTAGAAGAATATTATCAGGAATTACAAACTGGCATGATTAGATGTGGTATTGTTGAGGAGAATAAAGCTATGCTTGCACGTTTTCTGGGTGGATTAAATAGAGAGATTCAGACCATTCTAGACTATAAGGAGTATACTAATATCACTCGTTTATTCCATCTTGCTTGTAAAGCTGAACGTGAAGTGCAGGATCGACAAGCATTGGGGCGAACTAACTTTTCTGCAGGCCGACCTTCATCATGGACACCACGTGCATCTTCTACTTCAACTGCACCAGCACCTCCATCCGGTGCCACCTCCAGCCGTGATACAAGAAAACAGGCACAACCACCATTATCTGCCAAGAACGCACCTGCGGGGCCTGCACAGCGTTCTTCTTCTTCCATGGCATCAACAGGGCACACAAGTGATATTATTTGTCGTCGTTGTAAGGGAGGAGGTCATTATGCGAGGGAATGCAAATCTCCGCGTGTGATGATTGCTACCGCAGATGGTGGATATGAGTCCGCTAGTGACTATGATGAGGAGACATTGGCTCTTATTACACGTGAAGAACATGGTGGAGATGATTCTGATCATGAGACGCAATACATGGCTCCTGAAGACGCTGACAGGTATGAATGTTTAGTTGCTCAACGTGTTTTGAGTGTGCAGGTCACACAAGCTGAGCAAAATCAGAGGCACAATTTGTTCCATACCAAGGGAGTTGTGAAGGAACGTTCTGTGCGCGTCATAATAGACGGAGGGAGCTGCAACAACTTGGCTAGCATGGAGATGGTGGAGAAGCTTTCTCTCACCACAAGACCACATCCACATCCTTACTATATCCAATGGTTCAACAACAGCGCCAAGGTTAAGGTAACACGTACTGTTCGTGTGCATTTTAGTATCTCTACATATGCTAATTATGTTGATTGTGATGTGGTACCTATGCAAGCATGTTCCTTATTACTTGGTAGACCATGGCAATTTGATAAAAATTCTGTACACCATGGTAGAAACAATCACTATACTCTTGTGCATAAGGATAAAAATATTACTTTGCTTCCTATGACTCCTGATTCCATTTTGAAAGATGATATTAATAGAGCTAATAAAGCAAAACAGGAGACGAATAAGAGTGAAAATAAGATTGTGGCAAAAGAATTTGAGCAACAAATGAAGCCTAATAATAAACCATCTAGTGTTGCTTCTGAAATTAAATTGAAAAGTGCATGTTTATTTGCCACCAAATCTGATATTGATGAGCTAGATTTCAGCAAATCTGTTTGCTATGCTTTTGTGTGCAAAGAGGCATTATTTTCATTCGAGGACGTGCCTTCCTCTTTGCCTCCTGCTGTCACTAACATTTTGCAGGAGTTCGCTGACGTCTTTCCACAAGACGTGCCACCAGGATTACCGCCTATTCGAGGGATTGAGCATCAGATTGACTTAATTCCCGGTGCTTCACTGCCAAACCGTGCACCATACCGTACCAATCCAGAGGAGACGAAGGAGATTATGCGCCAAGTACAAAAGCTTCTCGACAAAGGTTATATACGCGAATCCCTTAGTCCTTGTGCTGTTCCTATTATTCTAGTGCCGAAAAAGGATGGTACATCACGTATGTGTGTTGATTGTAGAGGCATTAATAATATTACTATTCGTTATCGTCATCCTATTCCTAGGCTAGATGATATGCTTGATGAATTGAGTGGCTCTACAATATTCTCCAAAGTTGATTTGCGTAGTGGCTACCATCAAATTCGTATGAAATTGGGAGATGAATGGAAAACAGCATTTAAAACTAAGTTTGGATTATATGAGTGGTTAGTCATGCCTTTTGGGTTAACTAATGCACCTAGTACTTTCATGAGATTAATGAACGAAGTTTTACGTGCTTTCATTGGACGATTTGTGGTAGTTTACTTTGAT
>NW_021179278.1:0-651 GCF_002162155.2 Triticum dicoccoides | reverse complement strand
AAACATGTTGACATGATGCTCAAAAGATAAACACACAAAATGCTACAAAAAAGACAAATCAGTAAGTTACAACAGTTTTCAGCAGTTTATATCATTTTGAACTTTTGCAACGAAGATTAAGGCATCAAGATGAATAGTAAAATGCATGCAAATTATACCAACATGTAGAACATTCAGAGATGAACATTTGCATATAAAGAACATCATCATAGGACACACATGCACCAAGTTGTGGACATCACAATATGCACAAATGACATGGATTTCTGGGGACTTGGTGAAATTTCACCTCGCGGGAAAACTGGACGAGGTCGAGCGGGACGGAGGGATCCGGGATGCGGAGGCGGCGTTTGGTTCGGCGCGTTGGTGGATCTGATCCACCCTTCGGTGGATCCGGCCGGCGAGACTCTGGTGAGGCGGCGCGGGCTCCGGTGAGGCGACAGGGCATGAAGGAGGGCGCGGGACAGCATATCCGGTCGCTGGGGTGCCAGATCTGGATAGTGGCGGGCTGAAGCAGCGCGCTCTGGCGAGCTCCAGTCGCCGGAGGCGGGCGGCGAGGCAGGAGGCGGCGGGGTACGGGAGCAGAGGAGCAGCAGGGCGGCGCGGTGGAGAGTGAGGCGGCGGCGAGCTGCGGTGAGGCGCGCTAGAGGC
>NW_021179277.1:0-983 GCF_002162155.2 Triticum dicoccoides | reverse complement strand
TGCGTCTCTCATTTTCCAGAGTAATGGCTTTGTCCACCAGTGTTTTAAAATCAGGAAAAGTGTGCACGACCAGTTGGCATTTAAGCGCGGGCGCCAGACCGTCAAGGAATTTCTCCATCTTCTTGATTTCAGTCATACGCTCTTCATTGGCGTAGCGGGACAATAGAGTAAATTGACTGTTGTAATCTGACACTGTCATGTTCCTTTGTTTGAGGTCATCGAACTCTCTCTTCTTGATTTTCATAATACTCTTAGGAATGTGTGCACCACGGAAACCTTCCTTGAAATCATCCCAGGTTATGTCATTTTCGTTGGGATGCATGTGCAGAAAATTCTCCCACCATGATGCGGCTGCTCCTGTGAGATAGTGCGGAGCATACAATACCTTTTCGGGGTCTGAACATTTTGCAATAATTAATTTCCTCTCCATATCTTGAAGCCAGTCCTCAGCTTCAAGAGGTTTGTCAGTGTGAGAAAATGTTTGGGGACGTGTCTTCTGAAGCTCAGATAACTTGGATTGCTGCTGATACTGTCCATGGTGATTCCCCATGTTGATGACTTGGTTCATCATTTCACGATGTTGTTGCTGACTCTGTTCATAAAGGCGGCACATTTGGGAAAGTGCCGTTTCACTGCCCTGTTGGCTTGACTGTCCCTGAGTGAACTCGTTGCTGGGGTGTGTATCATAATTTTCCTCTGGTGGAGTTGGCATGGAGCGAGTCCAAGGACGAGACATTTTTCACTCTGGGGATATATTTTGTAAAACCCATAAGAAAAGCGAAGATGGTCGCAAAAACAAATCCAAAATTGCACAAGGATGGCAAATAATTTAAATGACCAAGATCACTTAAGAAAACAAATCGAATTGCGCACGGAGAAGGACTGCTCATTACATATCTTACACGCGGGCGATAATTATACAATACATCACTCAGGATATGCGTACATAATCCTGACATGTTATTTAGGCTAGTGCACTTCTC
>NW_021179276.1:0-2032 GCF_002162155.2 Triticum dicoccoides | reverse complement strand
ACCAAATCTGATATTGATGAGCTAGATTTCGGCAAATCTGTTTGCTATGCTTTTGTGTGCAAAGAGGCATTATTTTCATTCGAGGACGTGCCTTCCTCTTTGCCTCCTGCTGTCACTAACATTTTGCAGGAGTTCGCTGACGTCTTTCCACAAGACGTGCCACCGGGATTACCGCCTATTCGAGGGATTGAGCATCAGATTGACTTAATTCCCGGTGCTTCACTGCCAAACCGTGCACCATACCGTACCAATCCAGAGGAGACGAAGGAGATTATGCGCCAAGTACAAGAGCTTCTCGACAAAGGTTATATACGCGAATCCCTTAGTCCTTGTGCTGTTCCTATTATTCTAGTGCCGAAAAAGGATGGTACATCACGTATGTGTGTTGATTGTAGAGGCATTAATAATATTACTATTCGTTATCGTCATCCTATTCCTAGGCTAGATGATATGCTTGATGAATTGAGTGGTTCTATAATATTCTCCAAGGTTGATTTGCGTAGTGGCTACCACCAAATTCGTATGAAATTGGGAGATGAATGGAAAACAGCATTTAAAACTAAGTTTGGATTATATGAGTGGTTAGTCATGTCTTTTGGGTTAACTAATGCACCTAGTACTTTCATGAGATTAATGAACGAAGTTTTACGTGCTTTCATTGGACGATTTGTGGTAGTTTACTTTGATGACATACTGATTTATAGCAGATCTTTGGAAGAACATTTGGAACATTTACGTGCTGTTTTTATTGCTCTACGTGATGCACGTTTGTTTGGTAACCTTGGGAAGTGCACCTTTTGTACCGACCGAGTATCTTTTCTTGGCTATGTTGTTACTCCACAGGGAATTGAAGTTGACAAAGCCAAGATTGAAGCTATTGAGAGTTGGCCGCAGCCCAAAACGGTCACACAAGAGAGGAGTTTTCTTGGCCTCGCTGGATTCTATAGGCGTTTTGTGAGAGATTTCAGCACCATTGCTGCACCTCTCAACGAGCTTACAAAGAAGGATGTGCCTTTTGTTTGGGGTACCGCACAGGAAGAAGCCTTCACGGTATTGAAAGATAAGTTGACACATGCTCCTTTACTCCAACTTCCTGATTTTAGTAAGACTTTTGAGCTTGAATGTGATGCTAGTGGAATTGGATTAGGAGGTGTGTTATTACAAGATGGCAAACCTGTTGCATACTTTTCTGAAAAATTGAGTGGGCCTAGTCTGAATTATTCTACTTATGATAAAGAATTATATGCTCTTGTTCGGACTTTAGAAACATGGCAACATTATTTATGGCCCAAAGAGTTTGTTATACATTCTGATCATGAATCTTTGATACATATTAAAAGTCAAGCTAAACTGAATCGTAGGCATGCTAAATGGGTTGAATTCATTGAGACTTTCCCTTATGTCATTAAACACAAGAAGGGAAAAGAAAATGTTATTGCTGATGCATTGTCTCGTCGCTATACTATGCTTTACAACTTGACTTCAAAATATTTGGTTTGGAGACCATCAAAGATCAATATGTGCATGATGCTGATTTTAAAGATGTAATGCAGAATTGTAAAGAAGGAAGAATGTGGAACAAGTTTGTCGTTAACGATGGATTTGTGTTTCGTGCTAACAAGCTATGCATTCCAGCTAGCTCCGTTCGTCTTTTGTTGTTGCAGGAGGCGCATGGAGGAGGATTAATGGGACACTTCGGCGTGAAGAAGACGGAGGACGTACTTGCTACACATTTCTTTTGGCCAAAGATGAGACGGGATGTTGAGCGTTTTATTGCTCGATGCACTACATGTCAAAAAGCTAAGTCACGACTCAATCCTCATGGTTTATATATGCCTTTGCCTGTACCTAGTGTTCCTTGGGAGGATATATCTATGGACTTTGTTTTAGGTTTACCTCGAACAAAGAAGGGGAGGGATAGCATATTTGTTGTCGTGGATAGATTCTCGAAAATGGCACACTTTATACCATGTCATAAAAGCGATGATGCTGTTAATGTTGCTGATTTGTTCTTTCGTGAAATTATTCGCTT
>NW_021179275.1:0-3230 GCF_002162155.2 Triticum dicoccoides | reverse complement strand
TAGGCTAGACCGGACTAGAGACGCGAGCCTAGAACACTAATGAGGTCACGGCGTAGCACAACTAGCATCAATGAAGGATACTAAGTAGCTCTTGACAGCAAGATATAAGTGAAGATCACAACGGCAGTGAAAATAATGATGAAAAACAACTGCCAAGCAGGATATACAACAACTCTCTCTCCAACTTTCCTCTTGAAAAGTTTGAGACAATTTTCTGATAAATTCTTTCAAAGAATGCTACTAACTCAAGCTTTCCAATGCAAAAAGAATCACTCAATTCCGAGTTGATATGAGGAGTCAAAGAATTCTAAAACTGGCCTGAAAAATTGGAACAAGCTGTGTTCACGAACTTCAGAGGGCAAAAAGACCTATTTAGAAGCCGATTTTGAGGTGTCAAATATTGAACTAGCTTCTGCAACTATTTAGATGCGGCTCATTGCTAGCTTCAATTTGAGTACTCACGGAGCCAAAACGGACTTCGTATGAGGAAGATACACCTGTTTTACTGAACAGTGCGCAAAACAGATTCCAATCCGAATTCAGGTACGAGATTGATTCTAGATAGATCCAATTTTTTTTTCTTCTCTCTTTTTTTTCTCACCCTTTTTTTTCTTTTTCTTCTCTCTCTTTTTCTTTTTTTTTCTTTCCTTTTTTCTCATTTTTTTCTCTATCTTTTTTTTTCTTTCCAAGACAAACTAGATAAGATGCAGATTGGATCAGGCGAAGATGTGAATGACCTCAACTATGATTATGACAATGAACAGTGCGTAGCACGTGGTGGAAATTAATAGATGGGATGGTGGACAGCGGAAGGGATAATGATGCAGCGGCGGCGTGACTAATGTGAACAGAACTCGAAACTCTAAAGGAACTAGACGCTAAGACCAGCAACTGACACGACGATGCAACTGATAATTCAACTATGCAAGCAATGAATAGAAAATTGCAAAGGCTCAGACTGGCTTGGATAAAGGATGAATAGATCTAACTCTTTTTTGTGGCTTTTTCTTGGACAATAGGTAAGAAAATAAATCTAAATCTTGGAAAATAGATCTGATACCACTTGATAGAGGCGGGGTGTCCCGATCTTTCGATGAGATGATAACTATCGATTTGGTGGAGACGACTTTGACGATCCGGCTACAAACGTGCACGACGTTGCGCCTTAGCAATCGCTAAACCAATCTCCTGAGGTTACTGACGATGCCGGAAGCACGGTCAGCCTGACCACGAAGGTCTATTGCTGCAAGCAATCGAAGAACGAGCAAGAATATGATAAAGCAATCTGAATATTGCAAATATATATAAGGTATTGATAATGGTGGGGATCCGGAAGCGGTCTTGGTCTGGTCGTTGGACACAAACGAAGTACACGAAGTTGCAATGGCTAACTTTTAACTAAACAAATCCCAAGGAAAAGCTACTAGATGGATCTACTTATATAGGAGCAAGGGGTGGCGGCCAAGGAGGTGGGAGGACGTCCCAAGGCAGCCTAAAACTAAATCTAGGTCGTACAAGGCCAATGGGCCCAAGTGGAGGTGATGTAACACCTTTGGACTTATAGTTTGACTCGGATTCTGCTGCAGCATCAGATTGTTTCGTCCACAACTCAACGCTCCGGACGAATTTGAAGGTGATTCCAATTGGGTTGGAAAGTGCACGAAATCTAGTTTCCAACAAAAAAAGAATCACCCAATTCGGAGTCCGTATGAAAAACTTGTGTGCGTTTTGAGTCAGGTGTGTCTGTGCAGTCCGAATCTGAATCCAGAACGTGAGAGACTTGGACTCTATCTTCTCTTGGGCCAAAAGTGACGTGAGAGAACTTTTTGGACAGCAAATAAAGATCTCTTT
Organism: Triticum dicoccoides; assembly: GCF_002162155.2. Taxonomy (NCBI): domain Eukaryota; kingdom Viridiplantae; phylum Streptophyta; class Magnoliopsida; order Poales; family Poaceae; genus Triticum; species Triticum dicoccoides. The sequence goes on along the minus strand of NW_021179275.1, from coordinate 1,379 downwards.
CTTCCTTATTTTCATATGTGGATTGTACAAATGTCCCATACACCTGCAATTAGACAAAACACAAAAGTGTGTGAAGTATTTTTGTTCTGGATAACATAAATAGATTATTGAATAGTTTGCACTAGAAATCACCTGACAAATATGCATATATGCAATATTTTTGGTCATATCCAAGGTAGTCACGTCCTCATCAAAATTCGTCCGGAGCGTTGAGTTGTGGACGAAACAATCTGATGCTGCAGCAGAATCCGAGTCAAACTACAAGTCCAAAGGTGTTACATCACCTCCACTTGGGCCCATTGGCCTTGTACGACCTAGATTTAGTTTTAGACTGCCTTGGGACGTCCTCCCACCTCCTTGGCCGCCACCCCTTGCTCCTATATAAGTAGATCCATCTAGTAGCTTTTCCTTGGGATTTGTTTAGTTAAAAGTTAGCCAGTGCAACTTCGTGTACTTCGTTTGTGTCCAACGACCAGACCAAGACCGCTTACGGATCCCCACCATTATCAATACTTCATATATATTCGCAATATTCAGATTGCTTTATCATATTCTTGCTCATTCTTTGATTGCTTGCAGGAATAGACCTTCGTGGTCAGGTTGATCGTGCTCCAGCGTGGTCAATAACCTCTCGGAGTTGGTTTAGCGATTGCTAAGGCGCAAAGTCGTGCACGTTTGTAGTCGGATCGTCAAAGTCGTCTCCACCAAATCGATAGTTATCATCTCATCGAAAGATCGGGACACCCTCGCCTCTATCAGAAGCCTTGGACGAAATATACAAGATGCCACTTCATAAATTTCGTCCCGAGGCTATTATAGGTGCTGCGTCACCTTTTTATTGGGCCAGGCCCATGTAATTTCGAAATACATAAGTATAGGCTATTTTTAGAGTCCGTATGTGTGGGGAAACAAGAGATAGGGTTGATTTCGGACCCCTCCACCAAGGGCCACGAAATTCCCCTCTCTTCCTCCATATATACAGCCCTTAGGGCACCGTTTAGACTTTGGGTTTTGTTTAGATTAAAAGTTCGCCATAGCTGCAACTTCGCGTACTTCGTTTGTGTTCAACGACCAGACAAAGGCGTCACAGAACCCCACCTTGATCAATAAAGCTTTCATCTTATATTCGCAATATCCAGATTGCAATCTTAATTTCTTGCTTGTTCTTCGTTTGCTCGCAGGAAACAGACCCTCGTGGTCAGGTTGATCGTGCTCCGGCGTGGTCAATAACCTCTCGGAGTTGGTTTAGCGATTGCTAAGGCGCGACGTCCTCGCATGTTCGTAGTCGGATCGTCAAAGTCGACTTCCACCAAAGCGATATCCATCATCTCATCGAAAGACGGGACACCTTTGCCTCTATCAATACCTCGCCTCCTTGA
>NW_021179274.1:0-946 GCF_002162155.2 Triticum dicoccoides | reverse complement strand
AGAAATATAAATATTGCGCCAGCATGACGTCAGCATGACGTCAGTGGTCAACTGCGGCTGGCTGAGGTCAAACCTGACGTGTGGGGCCCACACGTCAGTGACAGGGGGGTTAAACAGGGTTAGTTTAATCCTAATTAGGGGTTAGTGGCGCTGGGGCCCACTGGTCAGTGTCAGGGGGTTAACTAACAGTGGTTAGCGCTAATGATGTCCACCTGGCCGACGGGGCCCACGCGTCAGTGACCCTGGGGGGTCAAACCCCAGGTCGGACAAGTCAAACCCCACCGGCGACATGACGCCGGCGAGGTCCGAGACGGCGGCGTGATGCGGGATCGCGCTACAGGGCACGGGCGAGGCTGTGCTTGGGCTCGTTGGAGAGCCCTTGCTCCCGCGCGTCGAACGGTGGTGGTGGCCGAGCCTGAGGTGGCCAGAGTCGACGGCGGCGAGCTCGGCTGCGGCCGCCGGGGTTCGGTCGTGCACGGAAACGGGGTTGGAGCTCGAAGGCGAGCGAAGCGAGGCGCTAGGGATGCTCTATGGAGCCTTACGAACTCGTTGGACTCGCCGGGGTGACCAAATGGTCACCGGAGCTGCGTCGACGGCGAGCTCGGCGACGGCGGAGGTTCGGCCGTGGTGGGGAGGAGGCTGCGGTGAGGGAACGAGGGGGAGAAGAGGGGGAAACGGTGGCGTAGCTCACCGCGGTTGCAGTGGGCGTCGAAGCGGGCTCGGGGACGCGCTGGAGACGGCGAATTGACGGCAACGGTGGTCGGAGCCGGAGGAGGGGAACGGCGACGTGGCGGCGATGCAGGGCTTCCGGAGACCCGTGGAGCGGTGGGGAGGAAGAGGAGGTCGAGGCGGAGCCGCTGAGCTAGTCGGGGGAGCGAGGGGTGGCCGGAGACGGCTGCTATGGCAAACGGCGGCGACGGTGGTGTTCGGCCGTGTGAGAGAGAGA
>NW_021179273.1:1416-2585 GCF_002162155.2 Triticum dicoccoides | reverse complement strand
AGTCCAAGAAACGGGCCAGAATCGGCCAAAGCTGCGAGTGTTGATGACCGACACGTAAACGCACCGAGGGTTCGTTATCGTGGAAATCACTCCGGGACCCCAAAACAGTGAGTAATAGTCCAGGAAACGGCCCAGAATCGGCCAAAACTGTGAGTGTTGATGACCGACACATAAGCTCACCTTGGGATTCAACAACTATGGAAATCGCTTTGGGACCCCAAAACGGTGAGTAATAGTCCAAGAAACGGGCCAGAACCGGCCAAAACTATGAGTGTTGATGACCGACACATAAGCGCAACTTGGGGTTCAACAATAATGGAAATCGCTCTGAGACCCCAAAATGGTGAGTAATAGTCCAAGAAATGGGCCAGAATCGGCCAAAACTGCAATTGTTTATGATAGACACGTAAGCCCCCCTTGGGGTTCATCAACCATGGAAATCGCTTCGGGACCCCAAAACGGTGAGTAATAGTCCATGAAACGGGTCAGAACGACAAAAACCGATAGTGTTGATGACTGACACATAAACGCGCCCGGGGTTCGTTAACCATGGAAATCGCTTCGGGACCCGAAAACAGTGATTAATAGTCCATGAAACGGGCCAGAATCGGCCAAAACTGTGAGTGTGCACGACCGACACAAAAGCGCAACTTGGGGTTCAACAACTATGGAAATCACTTCGGGTCCCCGAAACGGTGAGTAACAGTCCAAGAAACAGGCCAGAATCGGCCAAAACTGTCAGTGTTAATGACCGACACATAAGCGCACCTTGGGGTTCAACAACTATGGAAATCGCTTTGGGACCCCAAAACGGTGAGTAATAGTCCAAGAAACGGGCCAGAATCGGCCAAAACTGTGAGTGTTAATGACCGAAACATAATCGCACCTTAGGGTTCAACAACTATGGAAATCGCTTCAGGACCCCAAAACGGTGAGTAATAGTCCAAGAAATGGGCCAGAATCGGCCAAAGCTGCGAGTGTTGATGACCGACACATAAGCGCACCTTAGGGTTCAACAACTATGGAAATCGCTTCACGACCCCAAAATGGTGAGTAATAGTCCAAGAAATGGACCCGAATCGGCCAAACTGCGAGTGTTGATGACCGACACTTAAACACACCCCAGGGTTCGTTAATCGTGGAAATCACTCCGGGACCCAAAAACAGTG
>NW_021179273.1:1048-1406 GCF_002162155.2 Triticum dicoccoides | reverse complement strand
TCTTCGGGACCTAAAAACGGTGAGTAATAGTCCAAGAAACGGGCCAGAATCGGCCAAAACTATGAGTGTTGATGACCGACACATAAGCGCATGTTGGGGTTCAACAACTATGGAAATCACTTCGGGACCCCAAAACAGTGAGTAATAGCCCACGAAACGGGCCAGAATCGGCCAAAACTGTGAGTGTTGATGACCGACACATAAGCGTAACTTGGGGTTCAACAACTAGGGAAATCGCTCTAAGACCCCAAAACGGTGAGTAATAGTCCAAGAAATGGGCCAAAATCGGCCAAAACTGCGATTGTTGATGACCGACACGTAAGCGCACCTTGGGGTTCAACAACCATGGATATCGCTT
>NW_021179273.1:0-1038 GCF_002162155.2 Triticum dicoccoides | reverse complement strand
ATCGGCCAAAACTGCGAGTGTTGATGACCGACACTTAAACACACCCCAGGGTTCGTTAATCGTGGAAATCACTCCGGGACCCCATAAGCGCACCTTGGTGTTAAACAACCATGGAAATCTCTTCGGGACCTAAAAACGGTGAGTAATAGTCCAAGAAACGGGCCAGAATCGCCAAAACTATGAGTGTTGATGACCGACACATAAGCGCATGTTGGGGTTCAACAACTATGGAAATCACTTCGGGACCCCAAAACAATGAGTAATAGCCCACGAAATGGGCCAGAATCGGCCAAAACTGTGAGTGTTGATGACCGACACATAAGCGTAACTTGGGGTTTAACAACTAGGGAAATCGCTCTAAGACCCCAAAACGGTGAGTAATAGTCCAAGAAATGGGCCAAAATCGGCCAAAACTGCGATTGTTGATGACCGACACGTAAGCGCACCTTGGGGTTCAATAACCATGGATATCGCTTCGGAACCCCAAAACGCTGAGTAATAGTCCACGAAACAGGTCAGATCGAAAAACCCCGCGAGTGTTGATGACTGACACGTAAACGCGCCCGGAGTTCGTTAACCATGGAAATCGCTTCGGGACCCCAAAACAGTGAGTAATAGTCCATGAAACGGGCCAGAATTGGCCAAAACTATGAGTCTTCGTGACTGACACATAAGCCAACTTGGGGTTCAACAACTATGGAAATCGCTTCGGGCCCCAAAACGGTGAGTAATAGTCCAAGAAACGGGCCAGAATCGGCCAAAAATGTGAGTGTTAATGACCGAAACATAAGCACACCTTGGGGTTCAACAACTATGGAAATAACTCCGGGACCCCAAAATAGTGAATAATAGTCCACGAAACGGACCAGAATCGGCCAAAACTATGAGTGTTGATGACCGACACATAAGCGCACCTTCGGGTTAAACAACTATGGAAATCGCTTCGGGACCCAAAAACGATGAGTAATAGTCCAAGAAACGGGCGAGAGTCGGCCAAAACTATGAGTGTTGATGACCGACACATAAGTGCACGTTGGG
>NW_021179272.1:0-1056 GCF_002162155.2 Triticum dicoccoides | reverse complement strand
AGGTTTATCGCCTATTCGGGTTCCATCCGCAAGGAGATCCGGCCGGGGTGTCGCTCACGGCCCCAAACGATGTGTGCAGGGTTCCCAAGCCCACCAACCGGGTGCCACTTGGTACACCGTGCCACTGTGCCTAGTCTGTCCCAAGCCCACCTGTACCGGGTGCCACTTGGTAGACTACTAACACTACCTACAAACACCAGAAACTAGTTGCAACTCCTGGACAGAGATCAAGTTGATTAATAAGTCGAGAGAGCTTGGAGTGCCCGGAGCCCAATGTGTGGTAGTAACTGATCATGGATCACAAACACAGAACTCAGTTCCTGAGGACGGCTGCAATGAGACAACCCACCATGTACTCCTACATGGCCTCTCACCGCTACCTTTACCAAATCGTGTTCACACACTTAGTTCACACCCAGTAGGACATGTTCACACGCCTCTGATTCATCCCCGATATATCAGCCCTGACTCAACTCTAAGCAGTAGCAGGCATGACAAACAAACATGAATGAGTAGGCACATCAGGGCTCAAACAACTCCTACTCATGCTAGTGGGTTTCATCTATTTACTGTGGCAATGACAGGTCATGCAAAGGATAAAGGGGTTCAGCTACCGCAGCAAGTAACAAATGACTCGTTGTTGTCCTAATGCAGTAAAAGAGAGCAGGGCGAGAGAGTAGGATTGTATCGGAATGAACAAGGGGGTTTTGCTTGCCTGGCACTTCTGAAGATAACATTGAGTCTTCATCAGTGTCAACGATCACATCATCGGTATCGCGTCTATCGAGAGGGGACAAATACCGGCAACACAGAAAAACACAATCAATGCAATGCACAAAATGATGCATGCTATGACATGGCAATATGAATGTGTTTTGAGCTAATGCAACTAGCAACAAGTTAAATGGGGTTGGTTTGAATACAAGATTCAAATTCAAACTCCATATGTGATTATTTAAATGCCCTTTATTGGTTTTGTCCAAAACAGAGGACAACCATTGTTCAAACATGCATGAAAATGGTACAGATGGATTCCTTGAATTTTTCTGATAATTT
>NW_021179271.1:0-1523 GCF_002162155.2 Triticum dicoccoides | reverse complement strand
GCATAGCAAGGTAGGAACAACACATACATATGGCTCAATCAACTCCTACACATGCTAGTGAGTTTCATCTAGTTACTGTGGCAATGACAGGTCATGCAGAGGAAATGGGTTCAACTACCGTAGCACACAGCAGTTTGAATCGCGTTGTCTTAATGCAGTAAAAGAGAGCAGGAGCGAGAACATGGGATTGTATCGATATGATCAAATGGTTGGTTGCTTGCCTGATGGTTCGATGCACTGATACGGTTCTTCGCTAGGGTAATCAGGGTACTCCTCGGGGACAGAACCTGTCGCAAGGGCATCGATACACAAGCGTCACCAAACAATGTGCAACAATATGATGCATGCATGAAACATGGCAAAATGAGTGTATTGGGCTAATGCAACTAAGGCCAGAAGGGTTTGAACAAATTTGAATCAAAGATTCAAATTCCAAATTCAAAATATGGCCTTTTTAAGTGCCTTTTCTTGTTCTTCTTAAAACATCAATTTAACTTGTTTGATCATGCATGAAAATAGTACAGATGGGTAGATTGGATTTTTCTGATCATTTTTCATATATAATTTGTCCAATTTGGAGTTACAGAATAAAAGTTATGAATTTTTGAAGTTTAAATAATATTCTGGAATTTCCTGATTAATTAAATCCAGAAAATCAATTACTGCGTCAGCCTGACGTCAGTGTGACGTCAGCAGGTCAACGGAACTGGTCCAGGTCAAACCTGACAGTGGGTCCCGCATGTCAGGGTGATTATTTTAACTAAAACTTAATTAAAACTAATCATGTTTAATTAACAGGGCTGGGCCCCACCTGTCATTGACTCAGGGGAGTCAACCAGGGCCCACCCGTGGTCAAACCCAAGTCGGCTGCACCGGCATTTAGCCGCCGGCGAGCCCGACGCGGCGGCGGAAGTGGTTTTGGTCATTTCGGCCACCAAACGGACTGCGGAGACCACCGGAGTGGAGCTGAGGCCAACCCGCAGCTCTTGGCGGAGCCCGTTGGGGTCGGGGTGGCCGGAGTCGACGGCGGCGAGCTCGGCTGCGGCCGCCGGGGTTCGGTCGTGCACGGGAACGGTGCTGGAGCTCGAAGTCGAGCAAAGCGAGGCGCGGGGACGCACTGGAGACGGCGAATTCGACGGCGATGGTGGTCGGAGCCCGAAGAGGGGAACGGCGACGTGGCGGCGATGCAGGGCTTCTGGGGAGCTGTGGAGCGGTGGGGAGGAAGAGGGGGTCGTGGCGGAGCTCCTGAGCTAGTCGGGGGAGCGAGGGGTGGTCGGAGACAGCGGCTAAGGCGAACGGCGGCGAGTGTGGTGTTCGGCCGGGCGAGAGAGAGAGCGAGGGAGAGGAGAGGAGAGCCGGGGGAGAGTGAGGGAGAGCAGGGGGGAGGGCGTGGCGTCGTCCAGGGAGTCGAGCGAGGAGGGGAGGCCAGGCAAGCAGGCGAGCAGGTGGCGTGGCGCGGTGGCCGTGCGCGCGCGCCGGCCACACTCCCCTCCCTCTGTCGGGGCGAAGACGACAGAGGAGGG
>NW_021179270.1:0-1470 GCF_002162155.2 Triticum dicoccoides | reverse complement strand
AGGCGTACGTGTACAGCGCCCGGACGACGGCCGACGGCGAGCTGGGGGCCAAGATGAACGCCGACGACAGGGAGAGGGTCAAGGAAGCGGCAAGGGAGGCCGGCGAGTGGCTAGAAGCTAACCCGGAGGCCGACAAGGACGACTACGCAGAGAAGCTCAAGGAGCTGGAGGATGTCTGCAGCCCCGCCTTTGCCGCTGCCTACGGGAACGCCGGCGGTGGTCATGACGACGACGCCGAGGAGGACAACGACCACGACGAGCTTTAGATTTTTACTACTAGGAGATAGGAGATTTAATTTTTGTCTTACCTTAGTACTGGTGCATAAGATTAGACTTGAACTACGTACTTGCTGATCAACGGCCAAGGTCAGAAATCTTGTTGATTGTTTGTGTGTTTGATTAATACAGTATAATATACACGGTACATTTGCTTAAGTTCATGTTCATATTCTGGAATTTTGGAAAAAACTTATACTCATATTATTTGTCGATGATTTAGTACAAAGGAAATTTTACAGAAGGACATATTTAAGGCCTGTTCGGAATTCCACCTGCTCCATGAAATTTCAGGAGCTGTGGAGTTAGGAAATAGCTGCTTCCGGGAGTGGAGTTGTGGAGTGGAGGTTCTCCGACAGAAATTGTGTTTGAGGAGCAGTCCGCTAACAGCTGCCGAGAAGCACAGTTCCCGTCGCCTCATGTTTGGTCACATCATGCATCTAGTCTTCCTTAAGTCGGAGTAGTTTCTCGAAACTTGGGTGCTATATAAAACTAGGAACAAGCATGCTGAAGTGCTTGCTCACCTAGAGAACAATTATTCGATTCACTTTATTTCTTTTGTAAAATGATAAGTCGATCATGTTGTTATGGTCTGGCCTGGTGGATAGTTTTCCTTTGATCATCTTAATCAGAAAGAGGTAAAACAATCTTTGAACACCTGAAACCTTGGGAATCTGAAGTGGAAACCTGAAACATCAACTTGTTCGTGTACATGACCGCGTCCACCATCAGAGCTCGTGGCCCCTTCGATATGAGCATCAGCGTCCGTCCGTAGTTTTTTTCTTTGAGCGAAATCATCTTCGTAGTTTCACCATCAGGCCTTCATATTACGGGAACCACGAGTGCTCTGTTTGTGTTTGTGCCTGTTTTGTTTAGTCCCACCTCGGGCAGCCACCGGGGAGAGGAGACGAAGGCACGCTATATCAGGCGACCCATGGCATCAAGGAGAGGCATACCTTTCTCGGCCTTTTGGCTAAGATCAAGTGTAGTATCTGTTCTTATCAGTTTAATATTTGATATGGGGGTTATATGCCCACAATAATATTAAAATTTATTTTTGATGGGGAAGGGGCCACCACAGTAGCTTGCTATTGGGCCTCTTGTGTGTCGCCTAGGCCAGCGCGCCCCAACCAAATCAGTTTCAAATTATTTGCTTATTCTGAAGCTCCTTCTTAGAAATTGGTAAAAAGTAGA
>NW_021179269.1:0-691 GCF_002162155.2 Triticum dicoccoides | reverse complement strand
GCAAAAAAAAAAGAGCGAAAAAAAATTCAGAGTGTGCTTTTCCCTTGTTTACGTGCTGCGCCGTGATTTTGTTAGTGTTCTAGGCTCGCGTCTCTAGCACAGTCTAGCCTAGGACCAGCACAGTACCGTCGTTGAGCGTTTATTCAACTTTGCATCTCTGAATTGATTATTGCTGACCCTTTTTGCTACCATAGTATAAGCCTTCCTAGCTCCACATACATCTACGTCGTGCGTTTGACTCTCCCTGGTAATCGCTCTATCCAAGCTTTGAGTGTTTTTGACTACAACGGTTGCCGATCACCGCCTGCTGCTGGGTAAGAACTGGTAAGAATTTGAGATTTGCTTGACGGATTTGTGACACCCACCACCACCACTTGTTCGTAGTCTGTAGGATCATATTCTTGTGTGTTTCTATTGCTGCTAACCATGCCAGGATCACAAGCCGACGAGATTGACTGGGAGAATTTATCGAACAAGGAGCTTCATGATAAGTTTCAGCAAATGATGACTGAACAGGTGCAAGATGTGCTGAACAATTTTGAAGAGGCCATGGAGAAGATCACTGGCCTTGAGAAGACGTTCGAAACAAAGCTCGATAACAAGTTTAATGAATTGCTCGCGCGTCTTCCACCACCACCACCCGCTGCACCTAACGCACCTCTCCAACAACAACAACAACGACTACCTCCAC
>NW_021179268.1:0-1182 GCF_002162155.2 Triticum dicoccoides | reverse complement strand
ATTTCGAAATTACATGGGCCTGGCCCAATAATAAGGTGACGCAGCACCTAAAATAGCCTCAGGACGAAATTTATGAAGTGGCATCTTGTATATTTCGTCCAAGGCTTCATGCACCCATTATGGTGGCTTCAAAGTCCTGAAATCATCACTTGTAACTCCGTTCTTGTTCCCCTTGCGCATGCCATCATCTCCATGCTTGTTCTTGCTCCAATGTTCATCCTTCTCCAAGCTAGGCCCTTCATTTGTAAGCAAAACAAATGTATCCAATTTAGGCAGCATCATATTCTCATGAACATTAGAATCATTACCAAGAAACGAAAGTACCTGGTAATTTAGTTGGCGTGCACGGGCTCTAGTAATTGGTCCAGTATGTATAGCAGCAGGGGCTGTGGGTGTAACAATTGTATTGATGTCCTCATCATCCTCCCCTTCTTGAAATGAAGTCGTCCTCGATGGAAGTTCATCTTCCTCACCCAAATAAGGCTTCAAATCTGCAATGTTAAAAGTGGGACTAACCCCAAAATCTGCAGGCAGCTCAAGTTTATATGCATTATCATTTATTTTCTCTAACACCTTAAAGGGACCATCAGCACGTGGCATTAGCTTTGATTTGCGCAAATCAGGAAATCTATCCTTACGCAAATGTAACCAAACAAGATCTCCAGGTGCAAACACAACATGTTTTCTACCCTTATCTCCAGCAACTTTATATTTAGCATTCATACGCTCAATGTTTTCCTTAGTTAACTCATGCATTTTTAAAATCTATTCAGCACGTTGTTTAGCATCAAAATTAACCTTCTCCGAAGATGGAAGAGGCAACAAATCAATAGGTGCACGAGGTAGGAAACCATACACAACTTCAAAAGGGCACATCTTAGTAGTAGAATGCAATGAACGATTATAAGCAAATTCAATATGAGGCAAGCATTCCTCCCACATTTTCTTATTATTCTTCAAAACAGCCCTAAGCATAGTAGACAACGTTCTATTGACTACTTCAGTTTGTCCATCAGTTTGGGGGTGACAAGTAGTACTAAAAAGCAGTTTAGTCCCCAACTTAGCCCATAAACATCTCCAAAAGTGGCTAAGAAATTTAGTATCACGATCTGAAACAATAGTATTTGGCACACCATGCAAGCGAATAATTTCACGAAAGAACAAATCAGCAACATTAACAGC
>NW_021179267.1:0-986 GCF_002162155.2 Triticum dicoccoides | reverse complement strand
AGCCACGTAAAACTTGCAACAACAATTAGAGGACGTCTAACTTGTTTTTGCAGCAAGTGGTTTGTGATATGATATGGCCAAAGTTGTGATGAATGATGAATGATCTATATGTGATGTATGAGATGTTCATGCTATTGTAATAGGATTCACGACTTGCATGTCGATGAGTATGACAACCGGCAGGAGCCATAGGAGTTGTCTTTATTCTTTTAATGACCTGCGTGTCATCGAGAAACGCCATGTAAATTACTTTACTTTATTGCTAAACGCGTTAGCCATAGTAGTAGAAGTAATAGTTGGCGAGCAACTTCATGGAGACACGATGATGGAGATCATGATGATGGAGATCATGGTGTCAAGCCGGTGACAAGATGATCACGGAGCCCCAAGATGGAGATCAAAGGAGCTATGTGAAAATGGCCATATCATGTCACGTTTATTATTTGATTGCATGTGATGTTTATCATGTTTTTCATCTTGTTTACTTAGAACGACGGTAGTAAATAAGATGATCCCTCACAATAAAATTCAAGAAGTGCTCCCCCTAACTGTGCACCGTTGCGACAGTTTGCTGTTTCAAAACACCACGTGATGATCGGGTGTTTTATTCAGACGTTCACATACAACGGGTGTAAGACAGATTTACACATGCAAACACTTAGGTTGACTTGACGAGCCTAGCATGTACAGACATGGCCTCGGAACACAGAAGACCGAAAGGTCGAGCATGAGTCGTATAGAAGATACGATCAACATGAAGATGTTCACCGATGTTGACTAGTCCGTCTCACGTGATGATCGGACACGGTCTAGTTTAACTCGGATCATGTAATACTTAGATGACTAGAGGGATGTCTAATCTAAGTGGGAGTTCACTAATAATTTGATTAGTTGAACTTAATTATCATGAACTTAGTCTAAAATCTTTGCAATATGTCTTGTAGATCAAATGGCCAACGTAGTCCTCAACTTCAACGCGTTCCTAG
>NW_021179266.1:0-944 GCF_002162155.2 Triticum dicoccoides | reverse complement strand
CAGAAACCCTAGTTTTTTATGCGATGTTTGACTGCTCGTATCTCCGCAACCGTAGATCCGTTTTAGGCGTATGATATATCAAATTCTTCGCCTCGACATGTAAATCATTTCATTCCATTGCGTCATTTGCATTTGAGGTCATCTTGTTGCCCAAAATGCTGTTAGAAGGAGGCTTCGTGAGTTAAATTGCAGATCCGTTAGTTCATCATGCACTTTTGTCATTTTTGTCATGTTTAATTCGTGCATGATATGCCTGTGTCCCTTTGGGATGAATTGTGAAGCATTTTGTCTTCTTTCCAGAGGTGCCACCCATGCATTTTTAGGATGTGTGTGTTGTCTTGTGCAAGCTTGCGAAGAGAGGTACCTGAGATTGCAGATTTCAGGGACTTAGTGATTTTCACTAAGTCTGGGATATTTTAGTTCATGATGCTACATGTCCAGCTTGTTTCCTAATGATCCGTGCCTCTTTTGAGGATGATCAGTAAGGGAGTTTTGATACTTATGTCATGCTCTTTCCATCCATGTCTTTGTTGGCATTTGTGGAGTGCTCTAGGTTGACTCAATCGAGCTCAACTTTTGCTTCGTTGTTAATCTGGGCAGATCGTCAACTTGTTTGCGATTTCGCCGATGCTACCGTTAGTGTTCCTTGCATGCTATGCCTTCGTTCTTGCCATGTGTAGCTAGCACTTTGTGCCTTCTTGCTGGTTATATGATTTCCTTGCCATGACTTGCATCGTAGTGAGTGCATCGAGCTCGTTTACATGCCTTCGTGAGTTAAATTTCAGCATGTCTCAGTTTTCACTAAGTCTGAAAACTGATTGTGTTCGAGCGATGTTCGTGAGCTCGGTAGGGTATTTTGTGAACCCTTTTGGCCCCAGGTCACTTTGGGTGTTTTATTAAGCTTGTTGAATAGCTCCATGCCATGTTCTTACTTGTCATGTTCA
>NW_021179265.1:0-721 GCF_002162155.2 Triticum dicoccoides | reverse complement strand
TGTTTATGACCAACATGTAAACACATCCCATGGTTCGTTAATCGTGGAAAGCACTCTGGGACCCCAAAACAGTGACTAATGGTCCATGAAACGGGCCAGAATCGGCCAAAATTGTGAGTCTTGATGACCGACACGTAAACGCACCCCGGCGTTCGTTAATCGTGTAACTCACTCCGTGACCCCAAAACAGTGAGTAATAGTCCCTGAAACGGGCCAGTATCGTCAAAAATTGCGATTGTTGATGACCGACACATCAGCGCACCTTGGGGTTCAATAACTATGGAAATCACTTCGGGACCCCAAAACGTTCAGTAATAGTCCACGAAACGGGCCAGACTCGGCCAAAACTGCGAGTGTTTATGACCAACACATAAACACATCCCATGGTTCGTTAATCATGGAAATCACTCTAGGACCACAAAACAGTGAGTAATAGTCCCTGAAACGGACCAGAATCGGCCAAAATTGCGATTTTGGATGACCGACACGTAAACGCACCCCAGGATTCGTTAATCGTGGAAATCACTCCTGGACCTCAAAACAGTGAGTAACAGTCCATGAAACGGGCCAGAATCGTCGAAAACTGTGAGTGTTGATGACCGACACATAAACACATCCCGGGGTTGGTTAATCGCGGAAATCACTCCGGGACCCCAAAGCAGTGAGTAATAGTCCCTGAAACGGGCCAGAATCTGCCAAAATTGCGATTGTTGATGACCGA
>NW_021179264.1:0-992 GCF_002162155.2 Triticum dicoccoides | reverse complement strand
AACATTGCGAAGCTGAAGACTCCTATTGGCATGTCTAGTGAGAAGAGATGCTTGACCAATATGAGAGATGTGCATACCTGCTCCATTGGCGGTGTGGATCTTGTCGGAGCCATGATAGGGTTCACGAGTGTGAAGCTTCCCCATCTCGCTGGTTAGATGCTCTGTCGCCCCAGAGTCCATGTACCAGTGTGGATCGATGGAGTAGGACTGAGTGTGTCCCTGTTGCTTCTGCGGCGCGGGACGATCAGCCATGGCGACCTGACGGGCATTGTTGCGTGTATCTTTGCCGTCATTGCCAAGACCAAGGAAGCTTCACTGGAAGCGCTTATGACACTTGGAGGCCCAGTGCCCATCGCGGCCACAAAGCTGACACACACGTGGACCGCCAGCCCCCGGTAAGGTCGCAGTAGGTGGGGGGGCCAAGGCGGGCGACGGTGGCAGCCCCAAGGGAGACCGGGGTGATGAAGAAGAGCGGCCACCCTTGGTGGCGGCGTTGGCCGAGAGGGAGCCAGTGCCCCTGGTGCGGCGAGTCTCGACCCGTTGCTCAGTGAGAAGGAGCCGAGAGAAAACCTCGTGTGCTAGCATGGGTGTCGAGTTGCCCCGCTCGTTGATGATCTCGACTAAGGCATCATACTCCTCATCAAGACCATTGACAATAAACGAGTTGAACTCGGAGTCGGTGAGGGGCTGTCCAATGGAGGCCAATGTGTCGGCGAGGCCCTTGACCTTGTTGTAGAACTCAGTGGCAGTGGAGTCAAGCTTCTGACACTCTCCAAGCTGACGACGGAGTGCAGAGACACGAGCCTGGGACTGCGCTGCAAAGGTGCGCTCAAGGATGGTCCAGGCCTCATGAGACGTCTTCGCGAAGACAACAAGGCCGGCAACTGCCGGCGAGAGCGACCCCTGGATGGAGGAGAGGTTCGCCTGGTCCTGCCCCGTCCAGACGCGATGGGCCGGATTGTAGACCGGACCGTGCACGCTGTCTACCAGCG
>NW_021179263.1:0-1099 GCF_002162155.2 Triticum dicoccoides | reverse complement strand
CTTCCAACACATATCGTCAGCTCACCTTTAGCTAGTCTCCGTTTATTCTGTAGCCTTTTGTTTCGAGTTACTAACACTTAGCAACCGAACCGGTATCTAATACCCTGGTGCTACTAGGAGTACTAGCAAAGTACACATTAACACAATGTATATCCAATATACTTCTATCGACCTTGCCAGCCTTCTTATCTACCAAGTATCTAGGGTAATTCTGCTCTAGTGGTTGTTCCCCTTATTACAGAAGCACTTAGTCTCGGGTTTGGGTTTTACCTTGGGTTTCTTCACTAGAGCAGCAGCTGATTTGCCGTTTCATGAAGTATCCCTTCTTGCCCTTGCCCTTCTTGAAACTAGTGGTTTCACCAACCATCAACAATTGATGCTCCTTCTTGATTTCTACTTTCGCGGTGTCAAACATCGCGAATACCTCAAGGATCATCATATCTATCACTGATATGTTATAGTTCATCACGAAGCTCTAACAGCTTGGTGGCAATGACTTTGGAGAACCATCACTGTCTTATCTGGAAGATCAACTCCCACTCGATTCAAATGATTGTTGTACTCAGACAATCTGAGCACAAGCTCAACAATTGAGCTTTTCTCCTTAGTTTGCAGGTTAAGAAAGTCATCGGAGGTCTTATTCCTCTTGACATGGGCACGAGCCTGAAATCCCAATTTCAGCCCTCAAAACATCTCATATGTTTCGCGATGTTTCAAAAACGTCTTTGGTGCCTCAACTCTAAACCGTTTAACTGAACTATCACGTAGTTATCAAAACGTGTATGTCAGATGTTCGCAACAACCACAGACAACGTTCGAGGTTCAGCACACTGAGCGGTGCATTAAGGACATAAGCCTTCTATGAAGCAATGAGGACAATCCTCAGTTTACGGACCTAGTCCGCATAATTGCTACTATCAACTTTCAACTAATTTTTCTCTAGGAACATATCTAAACAGTAGAACTACAGCGTGAGCTACGACATAATTTGCAAAAACCTTTTGACTATGTTCAGGATAATTAAGTTCATCTTATGAACTCCCACTCAGATAGACATCCCTCTAGTCATCTAAGTGATTACATGATCCGAGTCAAACTA
>NW_021179262.1:0-714 GCF_002162155.2 Triticum dicoccoides | reverse complement strand
CCACCGCGCCGCCTCTCGCCCGCCCTCAACGCCGCCGCCCGCCGTCGCCCGCCGCCCCCTCTCGCCCACGTACAGAGAGCTAGCAAGATCGTGGAGAGAGAGAGAGAATTTTTTTTGTTCTTTTTAATTTTAACTAGTTAATTAGTTTAACAAGAACGGTAAAATAACTTAACAAAAAACGTATAACCGTAAAATTTGATAACCGTATAACCATAAAATAACTTAACAAAAACGGTAAAATAACTTAACAAAAAACGTATAACCGTAAAATAACTTAACAAAAAACGTATAACTTAACAAATAACCGTAAAATTTGATAATTAACAAAAAAAAACGTATATACGGAGAGGGGGCGGCGAGGGGGGCGGCGATGCGCGCGGTGTTTTTTTTAGGGATCGAGAGGGGGCGGCGAGGGTTATACATGTGTGTTGTCCTCGCCTCCCTCTCCGTGACGCCGTCGTCTGCCGCCCCGTCTCGCGCTCTACCGCGACACCCTCTCCCACCCCTTCCCCGCCCCCTCCTTTTGCCACCGCCCTTTCGCCACCGCCACCGCCACCGCCCCCCTTCTTCACTTAATTAATTTGTTTTTACTACATGTTTTCAGGACTGACATAATGGCGGACGATAGAGCTGACCCGATTATGGACAACTATGATCCGGACGGTGAAGCACATATGTTCGGCATCATAAACGGCGATATTCTATATGTGCCGA